>NW_025778499.1:0-79129 GCF_021130785.1 Homalodisca vitripennis | reverse complement strand
AAATATCACCCTTTTTCAAACTTGTGACATTACCATGAACAATACTCGGACAATTCATAGTATTGACTTATATACAGTTTTTTTACCTCAATATATTCCTCAGCCGGAGTTTTCTCCATTCAAACAAGATTACGTATGAAACCACTTAATTTACACTTGGCAGGAGATTTTTATTGACATTTTGTCACGAAATTTATTTTCTGATTGACAGTTCTCAAAGTAATGACCTCGAACCATTCTCGTTGTGGGGGGGGGGGAGGAATCGGGAAACACGGCAGTATAGCCAATATGTTTAAAAAAAATTCCTTTTTGGGACATCATAGCCTCAGTTCACTTACTTTTTTGGATATGTCTCCGTAGTTTTGACGCATACAAGTATTCCCTAGTATTAGCTATATTTCCCGTCAGGTTATTCTCAGTTGACAACGACTACAAAAACACATGCAGTATCATATTACGCTTTCCAATACTCTATGTAGAAGCCTGTACTACCCAAAAAACATTGAATGTTTTTAAGGACAGTCAAGTTCTACAAACTTTTTGTTTCCATTAAAACTAACCTTCACGTCCATAATCCTTATAAATAGTTTCTATAGAACTTCCTTACTTTCTACAGGCACATATAGATATATCTTGTTATTATGTAATGGTAGTTGATAAGTTTTATCTACCACGCAAAACGTAACAGTAACGTTTTGTTATAATGGTATGCAGTGCATAATATACGTCCTTTAACCATGGAAGGTGATTAAACTTCTAAAAATCATAAAATAGTAGTGCTCATGTGTAAAGGGGCTTCATCACAACCATAGTAACATAACGTTGTAAAATAATTCAGGAGTTCAATAAATATAAGATATCAAACTTAATAAATAATCAACGGATAACATACTTGAGATTCTTATAAACACATATTTATTTGGGAGATGGTTTCTCATCAGTATAAACAATTTCCAATGAAACTAATTTGATTTTCTAATTAAATAAAATGAGTATTTATTACATATTGTAAATGATGTGCGTAAGTTAAAGATACTTTTAAAGGGAAAGAAGTAGGTATTGATTGGGCGTGATACATATATCTCCATTAGCCTCTGGCCAGCCTGAGTGCGATGAATGGCCTGTAATATATAACCTCAGTGCCATACATAACAGTGCGTTGTGTTCGGGTAGAACTAGTCCACGCCTAAGGTACTCGGACACTGTTCCCCCAGTATTTATACTAAAACATTACACAGCTTTATTAAAAATTATGTAGGCTACAGATACATTTTAATTAGATTATATTATAGTTATATACCATTGTGCTTTTAAAAATATTACTAGTATTTAATGTTCAAAATCGAAATAAAAACTAAATAAACAGGAAACATCATTATTATTTTAATGTAATAACATGATTTATTTCTTTTTACTCTTACATCAAAGTTCAGATGTCAAATTACTGGATTTTGCACAAATGACAACGTTATTTAGTTAAAACTGAAAATCTCCTTTATACAGACAACGTGTACTTTAATTGAAATGTAGCTAACATCTAAATTGCCATAGTTTCTTTTATTTTTAAAACTATTTATAACAAGAGAATACCGTCGGATTTTCCATAATTCAATAAATTATTTGTCTTAAAAATGGTGCTGAATCACAGTTTTCAAAAGAATCACTTTAAATAAATGTTATAATGTAGCCACTTTTAACTGAATTTAATATTTTTATGTCGCTTTCATTAGATTACCAATTTAAAGATAATTGAAATATCCGTTTTTTATGATAATGAGCGAACGAGTACAAGCAAAACACATCAGATATGACATTTGTTCCTATGTTTGTTTTTGTTTTTATTCACAGCATTTTCCTGAAGTTGTGACAAAACCTCGAAAAGCACCCTGTTTATTTGCTTATCCATGTTTGTAACAATGTAATAAGGTCTTTGACATTTTCATTACAGTTATTTAATTTTAGTAACATATTAAATTCTCCATAAGATGTTTCTGGTATGAGTGTTGGACAAGGAATTTGTATGGAAGATCGTTTACATTACTATTTCGGTTTATTGCAAATCAGTGTTTTTTTTTATTTTAGTTGAGTGACGAAATAATTTCATTACGATGTTTATTAATAATTTACTTGTCTTCTTTCTCCAATTATTAAATATTTCGAATAAAAAACATTTGTGAAGGGAAAAGGATTTTCCGGACATTTGCGTCTTTAAGGGATAAAAAAATAGTGTTAACAGATTCTTGGTATAAAGTCTACAAATTGAAATAAAAAATACAGTATTATTTAGATTTAATATAGCAGATGTAATGATTTTTATTTTCTTAGTACGTGAGATTAAAAATTAAAAAATTATTTCTTTTTAAGATTACTGAATAGTAAGGGCCACATCCTTGAGCACTTAGCAGTGTAAGATATTAAACATTGGAGGGGACTGTATCAGTTCTTCATTGTATAGATATAATTTATATAATATATAGATTTTGCTTGTGTATTGTAATGTGTTTTTTGGAGTAGGAGACCTGGAAGATATCTATAACATTTACTGGACATTAAAATATATTACAAAAACCAATTCATAATTCGTAAATCCATCAAATATGGATGCTCCTCCTAATTTTGTAAGACAAAAGCAGTGTGGAACACACAGGATTTTTATTACTGTTGGCTTACTCTCATGGCTGACCGTGCCAAATGCAGCTACCACTTAGTATTCCTGGCGGCACGGTGAATATCCATTGAAATGCATCATCCATGAGAGGCCAATCTCTTTAGGGGCTTTAAATATTGATGTTGAATGGTTGCCGGTTGTAAAAAAACGTATTTAATTATTTAACTATATTAAATATGCCATATGTACTAGTGATTGCTCATATATCATTATTAAAAGGAATGGAGAAATTTGAAATAAACAATAAGAAATTATTAGAAAAAATTTCAATATTTACTATACGGAGTACCTAAATATTACATTATAATAGAAACACCATTACAAGTCCTAAAATCGAGGTATAATATGTCCGAGTGTAACTTTATCCAAACAAATAATTCAAAAAATAACAAAGTCTGATTTTTTACCCAAATAATTCAAACATACTTTAATATTTAAATAAATATCTGTAACAAGGTTAATAAACTAAATCAGCATTAAAAACCTCAAGTATTCAACTTTAATATAAACGAAGAAAAAAGGTATTTTATAAGAAAAATCTAACCAAAGCTGTAAGGCAAGTAAAATAAGTTTCTTTTTAAATCAAAACACTAAATAAATTCTAAAAAAGGTTTCCTGTAATGGCATTTTAAATAATTCTCAGTTGCAGTTAGAAAGTTATTTATATATACATATCATTTATTTAACTGAAAACAATCATTCTCATTTAAGAGTTCTTGCTTAAACAAACACTTAAATGAACAATTGAATTTAAAAACTATTTATATTTTAAGATATTTTGAAATGAAAAATAATTAAAATTTATTAATTAAAACTTACAATTACGAGTAAATTGGAAAGGTTTGTAAATATGAAACCGCTAACGAATAGCTAAAATAGGATTTCGGAATCATTAATTTCAGGGAAGGGTTAACATACTATTCACTCCACTGTATAAACAACTAACTCCTACAAGAAGTCTCTCGGATTCCACGGCAACGGGAAAGTGGTTCCCCCTTCTTCCTATATTTACATCAGTTAACATATGTTTCACTGTCTTCATATTTACTTTTCCATAAAGGGATTCAAAATGTGCTGCTACTTTTTCCTGTTTATTTACTTTGCAGTTAAGCTTTATAACAATTATTTATTTTACAAAAATAAACTTTGTTTATTTACATATTTGTCGTACACACATGTTTATTATAATTGTACTATAATTAATTGGTTATTTCAGTTATGTTTTTTAAAACAAAATTTATAAAATCTTAATTTTGTGTAAACTTTTATTTAATTACATTTAAGTTATACTTGTATAAAAAGCGTGGTCATTGGTAACCACAATCGCGACAGAAATCGCAGAGTGAATAAATCTGTAAAGAAAGTGAGCGAAAAAATAACATATTAAACATGTGAAACGTGATATATTAACCTCTGTATCCTAATAAAGTTTGCAATAGACTTGAAATTGCACATGTAACCTCAGCGCAACAGATAATATGGAATACTCCTATCTTTTCCTAATACAAGTGGTAATTGAGTTATTAAGACAAAGGCTAACTGATTTACAAAATAGAAAGTTGTCTCGCAATCCCGGTTAACTATTGAATGTACAAAATGGGATCTATAAAACATTTATAACCATAACATTTCCATTTATCAAATGTAACATGTATATCTAAAATTTTGATTTAAACAATTTTTGCAGGTTCTTATATGTGTTTACTGTAGAGTATTTTAAGTTATATAAGGATATGGTATCCCGCCCGTAATAAGCTACCATCTTAAAAGTATACTCATAAATTTATCAGGTTTTTATATGTAAAATATAAGTGGTTATTGCATACGGTCTCTAATGATTACTATACAAACAACGGTTTTTATCGTAGAGGTTTTTAATGATAGGTAAGATTTCTTTATTTAGACGCGTCCCCTCCTACTCGAGCCTCTGCTAATATGCAGCCTCACGGCGCTAAGCAATTCATCATCTTGAGAGGGCAGTTTTCTTTCAACCACCCTCTATATAATTTTGGTGTATCCAGACCATGGAACTGCTTTAAACCTTAAGATAACGTTAGGAAGCCCTTTGTTTAAAAAATTTCTAATGCTAATTTTTTCACAGATTATCAAATATTTATAGTATTAATTTATGGGTACTAGAAAACAGCACGTGAAATGAAAAATAATCTTGACAAATTTAATATTTTTTAATATAAATAGAACTAAAAAATAATAAAATAATGATAATTTAATAAATTAATATCAACCAAACAATGAGGTGCAGTAAAGGAAAAAACGTTTCAACTACTAATATCGCACAATACAAAGTTATTGTTAAGTAACAACAAACTAATAATTGAGTTGTAATTTTTATTTAATATTAATTTTTTTAGTTGGAAATATCTTTTCTTACAAACTTAAATCCAATAAATTATAGAAAACAATTGATAATAATTTTTATACTTTCTTACTTCAATGTTTTACGATGAGATCACAGAGGTAAAATATGAAAATTACTCTACGAGGAATTATAATATAGTATGTAAAAAAAATTATAATATTACGTTATACATATTTACTTACGTTGAGAATAGGGGTACACTATTGTAAATTACGATTACATAAGGAGGGTATTTATTGTATTGTAATGTAAATAAATTGAGGAAAAGAATAAGTCGTGAGATTTTATTTATAAAAGATCTAGATCGAAGCTAAGATAACAAAAACTTTTCTTGGAATAAAGTTTGGAAAGTAAACACCTGAGAAATATTGCGCCAAGCTTAGGATTGACATAAACTTTATGACAGCTACTGAGACAATGTGTTTTAAGATTGCATAGTCGTGTAAGAATTAAAAATTTACACAGTCAGCTTATTTTACAACAAACTGTGAATCTACAAAGAAATATTATAGTGTTTATAAAGTTCAGAACTACTTTAATACTGTTTTTTAATTATATTAAGCTATAACAATTAGTACATAATTATTACCATTAAACACCTAGGTTTTGAAGTAATTATTAGTTTTCAGTCTTATTAGAAGAACAACTCGCATTGATTCCAAAGAAAATCTTAAATGAGATTATAGGTGGTGTAGTAAATTAAATTAAAGACCTTTATCAGGAGAAAGCAATGCAACTAATCCGAACTAAAAACTTATATGCTGTAGGTTATACTATTTTTTCTAAGTAATTTTTTTATTTGTCTGCAAAACTACGTGAATGATCTATAAATAAATGTAAATTGTTATAACAATTTTCTGTAAAGTGCAAGCATGTTAAACTGTCCTTCTAAATAAATAAAATTTAGACTAAATCCAAAAACATCCCCCAACGTAATCTGTGTGGCAGTGGCAGTCAGTCGCTTGTTTATGTAAAGTACCGTCCCGTGATTCCGGTTCCGTTGCTTGTCTGTCAAGTAAAATGTCAAAGAAATCAATGATCATCTCCTTCTCTTCATGACTTAACCAACACTCAACCATAATTAATTAATATACCCAGATAAAATTTAAAATTATTTAAATTAAATCATCTGTTTATGTATGTTTTTGAATAACTATACGTGTGTACTTGAGTTCATACAAGTATAAACTTAATGTACAAGTATTAACTCGTATGTACAAGATTGGTAAGGATATAAAATAAGTTTTTAAATGTGTAGTAGCAAAATGTAAAAAGGAGGTACTAAAAATAAATTATTTACTTGATATCATTGGTTAAATTTATTAACAAACTTATTAACAAACAAAATTATTTACTTGATATCATTGGTTAAATTTACTAACAAACTGTATGAAGGTGGTCATTGTATATAATAACGTGATATTTCTCGGACAAATGTAATCAACATTAAGCTTTTTAACTGGATTACATTTTTTAAATTTTTTTTAACAAGCAATTCTTTTAAATTTTTCCAAGTAAGAAGGAGCACAGGGTCCAATTTAGGTCAAAATACGAAAATATAGTTGAAATAAATGTTACAGTAGGTTCAATGTTTAAACTAATTTAAAATAATATTTTATTTAGGTTTAAAATACAATTCCGTATGACGAGTTATGGTATGTAAATTTTTAAACTGGAATATATTTTCCATTATGACTCCTAGCATGTCTGTAGAGAAGAGGGTAATAAACTCAAGACAGCAGCATCACCACATTCACAGCCAGGCGACTGTTGACCTAAATTCAACGCCCTAGTACTCAAAGTTTATGAGTATGCAAACTCTAAAGAAGTAGTAAACGGATTCGTGCGCTTATACTTAACTTAATGTCTGATTATAGTTTATTTATAAGAAAATAATAAATCACTAAATAACAGTTTAGTTAAATTATTTGTACCGAATTGTGTACTAACATTTATACACCACCCATTGAGGATTAGCATAAATCTAATTAATATTTACATTTTCGTAATAGCAGTGTGATATAGTAATATATTTTTCTTATAGAGTACAATTAAACGTGGAAAACTTGCAGAAGATACACGCCCAACATACGCAGGCCGACAGATGAAAATGTTTTTCACTTCCAATCAACCTGCAAATTTAAATACTCATAACTCGGAAACTTGTGATTCCATAATGATTAAAAGTTTATACATGATAATTACTGAAGAATACCGTGAAGAATACTGTAATTTTGTATGTAATTTTTTAGAATCTTAGAATAGTATGGGAATAAAGTTGATAAGAAAATATCATCTTAACTTATGTGGTACATTGTATTGTTTATAAACATTTTAACAGTATTAGTGCTAGTTGAATACGGAGTATCCTGTAACATGATAAGTGCTATGACAGAAACTTAGAATGGCTTTGAGCGCTGTTACTTTATTAGGTATTTTCACAAGATTGAGCATTTCTATGTACGAAACGTTTTTTTGGCGTCAGTGAGGCCTTTCATATTTCTTGGCAAAAAACGTGGAATGTGGATTCTTACTGATATTTATTTTAATAACAATATTAATACAATTACAAACTAAAACTATGCCATGAGGTGATTTTACTTAAATAGTTTTTTTAATCGGTTTGTGGTACATTGTATTGATTATTTACATTTTAACAGTATTATCGTTTATTGAATACAGATAATATATTATTGAAAGCACGTTACGGCAACGCACGTATGTAAATGCTGGTAATGTTTACCAGTGTGATAATTAGAGAGCAGCAGAGATAACCTCGTTTAGATGTTAATTTGTTGAGCAGTACTGTTTTTTTACCTACGGCAGACTACATTAACTTTGTTTAATTTGATTTAGGTCGATAAAAATGTATTAATATGTTTAATTTGAACAAATAGTTACGCACTGTAATAATGTAATGAAATACAATAGATTCAATGTTTTTATGAGGTAAACACGAGAAATACCATATGGATAATTTAAAAACAATCGTGTTATCTCAACGATTGTGTGATTTTTAACATATTTATTTAACTATGGATTTCTACAAATGTATTGTAATTTTCACTGTAAAATATTATTTCTAGCGTCAGTATCGATTTACACAACCCTTAGTAAGAACACTCCTCGATCATTTTTCAATGATCATGGACTGATTATGTCCCTTGGAATCATTATAATGATCATGGGCCTGGAGATTCAATAGAAAAAATTAACTTACAATGAAAATGTACTCTCATATAAAATTAATCATGTAATGATAAAATATGTAATTTTCTCCTAAAACTCAACATGATACTGTCAAAGTTAAATAAGTATAAATACTCCTTTATGTTACTGAGCGTTAAATGAACGAAAATGTCATACATTCTCTACATAAATACAACCCATTAATATGCTTAGGACTAATTACTGTCCTTGTCTCTCAATCGTTAGTATATTGAACCTCTGTGTGAATTCTGTGGTTTCATAAATGAGTCTCAAGATAAAATTTCCTTCATTTCTGAGAATCATTTAGCATAGGTTAAAATACTGATTACAGAAAAAATACATTTGGAACTAATCGTATCACAATGAGATCTCCACAAACAACCCAGAACTAAGTGATCTATGTTCATATGTCTCCGTTGAAAAGTATCCAGAAAGAGCATTGGATTGCTATTCAGTACGTTAAAGCCATGCTAAAATATAAGTATAATATACTACAAAAAATATATTTCCTAGGAGTTCCAGTATTTAAGTGTCTACAGAAGTAAGTTATTTTTATAATTTAAGTTTTAGATGTAAAACCTTAGAATTCGCGAGTTGAATTTATTATGCCACTTTATGTTCACTTAATAAATTAGCCAATTTTTTGTTCTTGTTATTTTCTTGTGGGCTTAGCCTGTGGAATGTGTTGCATAGTATTGTAAAAAATGTTTTGAATCCCTTGGTTAAAAGGATTTCATTTCCACTTTCTTGTAAAAGTTTAAATAATAGAATATTTTACATTCCAATATTACTGTTCCTTTAATCATTTGTTCTCATATTAATGGAAACTTCGCATCTTGCTCTAAGCAAACAAGATTATCGACAAGTTTTTCTCTCATAAGTGGTAACTCTGTGGTGGAAGTAAGTGTGTAAATATATTTATGAAGGAAAACTAAAATAGAAAATAATAGGGAAATGTGAGAGTTTACTGAATATCGTGCAAAACGGAACGTGTGATGTTTTTTTTTCAGGCACTAGACAAAGAAACAGTTTTGGCATTTGCTAAAAGGGTAGTTTTTATAATGAGGTTCTTAGAGTATCTTTTAACATAAATAGCTTGTTAGTAAACGTTATTGAAATAAAAACTTAAAGATTTCCAATTTTATCATATTAATGCATTTAATGATATTAACATAGATTATAACACTATATGAGTTTTAAAGTGTACAAATAACTCGCTCAATTTATAATGGAAGTTTTTAACAGGTGTTAAGTGTGCCTTAGATGATAATTATTCCTTAGAAAATGACGAAAACGAAATTCTCAGTTTTAATACCTAAAACCCAGAAAATTTTATTCCAAACTATGATTAGTAAAGATAACCGAATTAATCATAATTATAAAGACAATAAAATGTTTAACTAAATAAAGGGTGTCCTGTGAATGTAAATATTAAGACACAATATATATATATATATATATATATATATATATATATATATATATATATATATATATATATATATATATTTGCGAATCAATGTTTATCGAAATTAAATAAGGCTATTGCCGTTATACAAATTTAATGTAAATAAAAGTCATTTGACAGGTATTTGGCCTTCCGATCGTATGTCAGTTTGGTTAATTAAACCTTTATGTGACAGATACGGCCAAACACTAAATAATAGAATCGTTAAAAGTGAGTGCTCTGTGGTGTGATGGTAGCACATTCACCCGGCAAGTGAGAGATCCGGGTTCGGGTCCCGGCGGAGCAAGTACTTTTTGCGATTCAATGTTTATTGAAATTATATATATAGTTTAGTAGATGACCTAATAACCTGTAACTTATCTAATAACATTTTATGATTGTATGATTTTATATTATAGCTCCAGCATTATGTGCAAACTATAAAAATTTATTTAGTACCAAAAATAACAGCATTACTCACTAAGAAAAGTCTGGACATGATTTGCAAGAACATAGCAATTGTGTTCAGCTGTTTTTTTTAGAATGTTTTGGTTTTAGTGTCAATTTTGAAAAGCAGGATAATAACGGGCCTATACAACAATACAAACAATCAAACTGATAAGCTTGAGCGTTGTTTGAGAGAGAGAGTCGACTGGTAACATCCCATTGTTGTTCACTACTTGACCAATCAACTGGCTTATACCTGTAGTTCATTACCCTTTGTTTCTCTTCTTTGAATATTATCATACTGACGATCAATTTTCCTATGCTATTTGAAGATTAGCTATGTTAATATATGTTTCACGTTATGAACTATATGTACATCTAAATATGTGGGGTAGAGCGGTGGAGAGTGAGTGAGTGAGTGAGTGAGAGAGAGAGAGAGAGAGAGAGAGAGAGAGAAGAGAGAGAGAGAGAGAGAGAGAGAGAGAGAGAGAGAGAGAGAGAGAGAGATTGTATTCATAACTGTCGAAAAATGCGATTGTACATGAATTTAAGACCTTAAAAGTGTTTTTTAGCAAAGGTATTTTATTATTTCAATTACTTCTTTTTGCATTGAGCAAGTTACGCTAGCTCTTATAAACGTACGGTAAAAATTCAACCGTCTCATGAATTGGCCTTTTGTGTGACGGGATCAATACAAGTAACCGATGTTTACATGACCTTAAATTACGGCTAAATTGTATTTGCTCACAGTGGAATAAAATAGGACACTAGGTTCCAATAATGTATACCTAAATTGTTTTACTTCTTTACAAATAACTAAAATTCATTCATTTCAATTTTGTATTTCAAGATTACGCTGTATTAGAATTTACCTTAACGTACTTCTGCGTATTGAGAGTTTGTTGGTTTTGAAACCAGCTTCTCTCATAATAAGCTTCACCAACGTTCACCCCAAATATTTTGACAGGAATAATAAAATCATCATTTTATAATATAAAAATTATCTATAGCATTTCGAAATCAGACTGCTGAGAAAAACAGTATTTAAATTAGATTCTATATTTGTACAATAAATAAGTATCTGTGTACTATGTCTCTTAACTAAATAAATGACTTATATTTGAAAGTTTTTAACGGTATAATTATTAAATAACAATAATATATTTATTTGTTTGCATTCTTTCCTTTATATGTCTTCCTTTTATTCCAAAAAGTAATTGTCTATTATGCAAGTCAATAGGTAATTCAAATACATACCTAGGCCAAGGCAGAAAACAACATGGTGTTCACTTTAAAAACATATTCTGACCTGGCCCAGTACCAAGCTATGAAGCTATGAGAAAAATTAATAAACATCTGGGCAAATATAATATGTAGCAAAGATGTAACATTTGTGTAATGTTAATATAGTTTTAATACGTACAGAGATATTAACATAAATGTAACAAGGTAGTTAATAAATTTATAAGTGTTATATTTGTAAAAGTTTGCTCTCAACAAATAAAAGTTACTATATTTAAAGAATAGAAGGATTAGGACATTTCGGAGTGGATTGTTCCCAATTACTCTTTTAGCCGTTCGTAGATCGCTGTTCAAATCTAGAGCGTTAGTCCTGTATCTTCATATAGAAGAAGAACGCACAAAAAAAAAAACGGCTGAAGTGCTCAATGTGTCGAGTGTAGCTCAGGCAGCACGATTCAGACGGCTGGTGATCTGTTACAGAGCACATCAATCAAGAGACGTCACTTGTTTTGACGTCAAAGGGAAGCTAAAAGAAATTTTACATCCTGTGAAGTACAAATACATTCGCAAATAAAGTTGGCACTTTTCCCTCCACCGATCAGCAAGTCGTATGTAACGTGTGATAGGGATGATTGCGAAATATAATTAGATACATATTAGATGTAGTCTCTTAGAATACATGTTATGCATGTAACTGATTGTACCCTTAATTATATAGTTTTTGCCAAGTGGTTAATATTCTCCTCGTCTAAAAAGTTTTTATCAAATGCATCTGAGCTATAAATATTGAATTGTTGTATATATTGTACTTGTTATAATATTTTTAATATTTTTTACGTTGACTAAAGGGCATTTTGATTATGCAAATACCCACAAAGAAGTGTGCTTTACACTATTTTTATAATAAAATATATTGAAATATTTTATTTAAAAAACACAATTTTTAATATTTAATTTACTATTATATCATTTATAACATAATAATATAAGATGCAGTAACAAATCGTAAGTGCTATAAAAATAAAATAATAAATCGTGATAAAAAACAAACAACAAACCTCAACAAAACAGTGATTACTTTAGCTCATTTTGCTAATATAGTTAGTCACCAAAAACAAATGGAAAAAATAACAGATAGTACAATGTTTAAATCATAACCTCTGAAAAGAGTGAGTCTGTGGTAACAAAATATCTGTCTTTTACTGTGTCTGTAGCGGTTGTTTTATATTAATGAACGCATTGGCCGAATAAGGTCATACATAATATATGGAACAAGTTGTGAAACATTGGTAATCAGGTGATACGTGTAGTGTTCATTTAAAATTGTCTGGTTTAATAATGGCAAATTATGATTGTAATAAAACTTAGACCTAATTTATGTACCTAAAAATACAATATCAAGACCCTTACATTTTTGTTCTCAAATATCATTGTACCTTTGTTAGTTACTTACTGGTTTGTGAGCCTCGGGCCTCTTGATTACCATGTCTTCAGAAGGTATAAACAGCGCCAGCTAGTGTGAAGCTAGGTGAGTGGTATTTACACGGTCGACAGCCTCCAGTTATATAATAACCTACACATCTTTTCAGGATGATTGAGTACGGCCTGCTATAAAGTACTCAAAGTAACTTCGTGATCAATGATATGACCGTAGTACTTATTGAGAAGCTGCAGAGAACTCAAAAACTATTGTATACGTTAGGTTTACGATGTGAGACGAGAGCAGCACATCATAACCGTACTATATATATAAATATCCAAAAATGAAGATATGAAATATTCATAAAAATTTTAAAACTAGTTCATTCAATATTAAAATATTGTTCTCCAAGTTATTTTTCTGAATATTTTAAATCTGTGTCTCATATAGGTGTAAGATACACTCGCTCTCACTCATACATTTTGAGAATGCCTCAGCACAGAACTGCAGTATTTGATGTCTTTCCTAGCAATGGCTTGTAGGTTGTGAAATGCCCTTCCCCAAACAATTACTTCCATCGATATCTGTTCCCGGTTTTTTTTGGCGAAACTGAGAGGTATGTATCTTAAGCGGTTAGCCGGGGCATGTCTGGTCTAAGATGCTGTGGGTGTGACAGTGAGAGGGATGAATGTGAGATTGTGTGTAAATAAGTTAGATCTTATTAGCAAATACTTTTAGTTTTATTTGTACACTAAAAGTATTATTTTCTTATATGTAATAAGAATTACAGAAGTAATAAACTTATTGATTTGTAAAACATTGTTTTAATGTAATTATTTTTTAATTTTCTATTCTTTAGATAATATTTATTAATTTTTAAAAATTTAAGTTTTCGAAGGGGAAGTGAACGATAGGGCCATGCGGCCTTAACCTTGCCTATACAAATAAAGATTTTTTTATTTAAAAAAGGCTATACAAAGCGGGTACAATACACTATACTGTTAGAGCCCCAAGTTTGCGGTGGACAGTACCAATTGCTTTCGTAGAAACTGGTGCTTGTGCCCGTGAGCCAGATAGCTCTTTTAGGATGAACATCAAAGTTGGAGGAGCTGCTCACCCAAGGCATCCATCTTCACCTAGGGAGCAATGATAAACCTATTAAATGTCATTTCCTATTTGTTTTTATTACCTCTAGTGTAGTGACAATAATAGAAAATAAAGTACATAAAGTATCGTATGACTTACCCAATGATAGTTAAATGTTGCGAGTATTAAGATAATGTCCCCAATGCAAGCACTCTCCGTATCATTTTTTGAGGTCATCTTCATAAATAAATTTAAAATGAGGATATAAACAATTATACTTTGCACAGGATATTATTATTTATTAAATAAGCCTTTTTCTAAAATTTACAACTTAAAATTGCCTAATATTATATGACAAATGTTTGTAGGCTTTTTGTGGCACCTGTAATTGTTTCATAAAATAAATTAACTTCGTTATTTTTATCAAACATCTCAAAGCTGCAAAGTTATAAGAACGAAGAAAGTTTAGCAAAGTTGACAAAGTTTGTTTGCCGCTGACATGGAAACAGCTAAGGATGGGAAACCAAAACCTTTCATCTTTCTCTTTTCCTCTTGAATTATTGTGAATAAATAAAAAAAACATATAT
The DNA here is from genome assembly GCF_021130785.1 of Homalodisca vitripennis. NCBI lineage: Eukaryota > Metazoa > Arthropoda > Insecta > Hemiptera > Cicadellidae > Homalodisca > Homalodisca vitripennis. Next base: position 64,642 of record NW_025778499.1, on the reverse strand, counting down.
CTATCTTTTTTACTATAAATGTAAAATCAAGTACAATTAAATAATCTTACAAGTAAAAAAGAATAGCAATATATTTTGCTAAACGCCTCACCTTAAAAACGGTTCGTAAAACGAGAGCGACAAATGATTGGTTTCGGTTTTTTATGGTTTAGTCCTAGACCATGGTTTTTTGGACTACGTAAATGATGTTTTTTAAAGCCACTATTGATTTTGGTCATACATTCATTAGTGGAGTCAGTTTTAAAGTGGGAATAGATCTGCAGATCATCAGGATACATGTATTATGAGCAACTTTTAAGGTACAGAATTTAAAGACGTTTAAGTACAGCATGAACAATAAAGGACCAATAATTCATCGCTGTGGCACCGCACAAGGTACAATTTCCCAGTCCGAAATAATTTAAACGATTTTAAGGTAATGTATGTAACCATTGAAAGTTTTATGGTTCATTATGTAGTACCTTTTCAATTTACGACCAAATATAAAACATAAGTAGTTTATAAAGTTAGTAAAGCAATTGATAAAACTGATTTGTACACATCATTATCTTCCCCTTATTAAACAGGTAACGATATATACCCGGGAAATAAGAGATCCGGGTTTGTGTTCCGGCGGAGCCAGTACTCTTTGTGATTCAATGTTTATAAAAAACATTTTATTAGGCTATTGTCATTTATACAAATTATATTATATTTGTATATTTGATAATATATATTTGATTCGAAAGATACTTCTGTTACTATTTACTCCACTGCGTGCTTTACAGTGTACAGAAAACTTAGAGTAGAAAAATTCTCTATTTACTGTAAAATATAACACTGAATATAGTTCTTCAAAAACTTTACTCCCATATAATAAGCTTCTTTATGAGTAGGCATAGTGAAAATGAAATATCAAAATATCTATATATTTAAGATATAGTTTTTAAATTCCCTATTATTTGCGGTTAATTGTAATATACACAACACTTATGTTAGTGTCTATATTTAAGCAATTAAACATAAGATTTGTTATGTTATTAACTCCACTTATAGGGTTATCTATTTATATTAATGTAATGAAAATAACTAAAATCCTTTAAATTAAAACTTTTTATTACATACACGTGTTTCGGTTTTTAACCATCTTCAGTGTACATTAACCTCTAAATAAATAAATAAATAATAAACTATTAGATATACACATGTGGACCTTTTAAACATATGTTAAATTTAAATGACACAGTTGTAATTTTCTTATTAGTAATCTGTATTTAATATTTTAATTTTTTTCAAAAATTGGATTTGCCTTATTTTTAAGATTACTATTTAAAATGTTATGAGGATCTTTATTATAATTTAGATAAATGTGTAATTCTTCTTTTGTGTTTAATTTCTCTCCTTTCCTTTCGATTTGGTTAAACCTTCCATGTTCTTTTCAATATTTGTGTATTTATGGTCAGTCTCCAATAGGTGTTCAGCTAAATTTGATTTTATTGTAGACAAAACAAATAACATGGAATATCCTGAAAAAACTTCTGGACTTACACTGTGGAATAGGAAAGTATTAACAGTATGTAATCATATGCAAACGTATTCTTCTTTTGGAGAACCTCGGTATCCATATAACCGGCTCAAAAAGTCGTGGCATTAACTGAAAAAAACTCTTTAGTCATTATTTAGTCCATTATTTAATTATGTGCCTTTGTACATGTTGCTTGATAAAATGGATTCATAACATTATATATTTTACATGTTAACGTAATACATCCTCTTAATCAACATAAGTAACAGTCATAATAATTCTTTTTATTAAAATAAATCCTCATATTTAAAAATACATTAAGTTAATTTTCAATTACGTTGTAATAAAATAAAATTAACTCATCACACACCTTGTTCAGTTGGTTAAACATTTCGAATAGTAATAAATTAAGGGTATTCATGACTGGAACTACGAGGATTAACACATACAAAAGCTCTAATTTTTATAGTTTTAGGTATTTTAGGGCTATTTTCGGTTTTGTGTTCCTAAGAGGATCTATTTTATATGGTTGAGTTTGACGCTTGAAAATATGCTGAAAAGTTTCCGGAATGCCAGGTTTACACTTCATGTGACAATTAACATGGATAAATTTTCTTCATATAATGGAACAAAAATGTTATTTACAAACTCAATTAGTTTTTATTACTTAAGTGTTACTCGGACTTCAAAAAGTCTACTTGGCACATAAAGCGCCAGAATTAACATAATCTAAGGCCCCTGAGTTTATATTAAAAATGCAGCCCTTAACCAAAAGCCTAGTTAATATTACAAATTATAATCTGCTCTCCGAGGAATGTGCAATTTAAACTGGAATGTAATCACTCATCCAATAGCTTGTTTTATACCTGCATATATTTACGTCTAGTGTGAGGGAGGACTTAGCAAGTATAATCGATTTGAAAATGTTTATTGTAGCGATATTTCATTATACAAATGAATGGATTCAAAGTTCAATTTGGAAACTTATAAATGTGTCTTTTTTATAGTAGAAGGTAAATTTAAACATGAAACAACTTAAAATGATTTTGATTAATAAACTGAAGAATTAAACTTTATTCAACAGCAATATGTACAGTTATTATCAAGATACAATATTTGGAAAGACTAACCAATTTTGGAAGTAGGTGAAGCCAGTGCGAGTGTCTTAACTGCGTCAAAATCAGAGTTCGATTGTTTCCGTCGGGCTGTTGTTCTCATTGGCGTCCACATCAGGTAAAGCTGATAAGGTTGATATCACTACTGCTGATCCAAAACCGTACCAACTTAAACTTAACCTTAGAATTAAAACTAAGACTGAACTAACTCCTCTTGAAGTACAACTTGTACCTTTTGTATTTACTCATGACTACTTTTCCTTCATATATCATAAAATAAGAAAGGTCACATAGTGGTTTTATCAGACAGAACTGATCAGGTATAGCAATTGGGCATAAGAAAAATCCTTAAAATAATAGCTGATGCTCATTTTAAATTTAATAAAACTCAAGCAAAGGTTAGAACCCTAACTGTACAAGAATAATTGCAATAATTATATTTCTGTGTGTGATCCTTAGAGCCCGACTACATAAAGAATACACTTCACATCATAATCTGAAGAATAATACAGTCAGCCTTAAGATGTTGAGAACAGAAGTAAACGATTTCATGTTGTAATTTACTGTATTTTATATTGCTTCTATCTGATAAAAATACCATGTGACCTTTCTTAAAAGCCTTCACGAGACTGACAAGTTGAAATGTTGAAATATTTAACTGATGCGAACGTTTAACTCTCCATATGTCATACCATGTTAGGTATAGTATAAACTCGTGTAGTGTAATTGTGCCAATTACACGTGGGAGAGAGTAGAAGTTATAATGACCAAAGTTGCAGTGTTAACATGGCAGTGTACTGAAGGTCCACTTGTTACAGGCTCGGTCGTGTATACAAGGGCAGGACTGATCCTTACTTTATTGTTGATCGGGTCAGCACGGGCAAAATAATTGTTAATTTCTGTAATATCAACAACCTCCTGTTTTACCTACAATTTTCTTACTGAAACTGAAAAATGTAAAGAAAATTTTAACACATGTTGTATTTTATTATATTTAAGTTACAAAATGTTTTAATTGAACATTTATATAATTTATTAAAAGCATTCATACATAATAAAAAAATTTTTAGTAGTAACTTTGTAACAAGTCATAAAAACTTCACGTGATAAACCAAATATTGCCACTAATTTCAAAAATCATATAATTTTATTTTCAGATCTCTAAGCGATTATATTTGCTAAGCTATACTTACATATTGGATGTACATATATTACATGTGCACAATTTGCTAGTTGCTGCTGTCCGCTTTGCACACAATTTCCTATTTTATGATAGGTATTTTATAGGCACATTATTTTAGAAAGTCCTAATACTCGTATAAGATCAAGGGATGGTTCTCTATAAAATCCTTAAACTAACCGATTAACTCGTATTTAAGTTTAAAACCCATCTTTTTTACCTCTGAGGTAAAAAATGCATCGATTTTACGAGTAACAATAAAATAGACAGTTTATTTCGAAACATTACGTAAATATTTGAGTGAATAGTGCCAACAACACTGCTGTAACATTCAAAATATTTTAATTCAGAGTGAAGGAATAATAAGTACAAACCGTAACGAGAGAACTTATGATGTAATATGATAAAGTATATGATAATTTTCAATTGGAACTAAACTAGTTTAAGTTACTTTTACCATCAGTGTGCATTCTTTAAAGGTTCAATGGTTTGAAAGAAACTACCATTGTTTCTTATTTCAGGCTTAGAGGAGCATATCTGGTTCACTTTAGTCATATTTCTAATAATAACGAGATAGTAAACTTCTCCTTGTTTGCTGCTTTAAGAAATGTATTTACATAACCATGATGAGCTAAAAATTGTAAAAACATTTTCTACTGTTGCAACCCTATTTACAACGTCTATGGATGTTTGATATTAGTCAAGATGGTTAAGTTTATATATTTCAGTCATGATGCATTTATGTGAAATAAAAAGTTTCTCTAATCTCGGGAAGTGTGAGAATTAACCCTCAACTACTAAAAGCGGTCTAAGACACCGCGAGGGAAATTTGAAATCCCTTTCCTCCCCAACTGTGCACCCTGGATCACTCGGCCACGCAGTACCTTTGTAGTTTCTCTGTATCAGTTTAAGGGCGGAATTTGACCTTGAAGGTTTTCGCGCAGTTATAACACTGGTAGTCTGGTGGTATCTAAGATATTTTGTAGTAAGTAGTTGCGTTTAAAAAGAGAAAGGTCTTTCAGACATATTATAGCAGTTCAGTTACAGAACCTCAAGGTCTAACAGATATTTTTAGTGATGACATCTATGTTTTATACCTGATTGTCATGGTGTTTTTAATTTTAGTTTTTTATTTATACTTATGCGAACATTTTTTAATTTGTGTCATGCATTCGAACTAGGGCTATCAAACACGCATTCTTTCATCAGAAGATGCAATCACCCACCGGCCAGACGTGGTTTACAATTTTCGTCTTGATCAGGTTTTGATCAAAATTTGGAATTACTAGTGAAAATTATTGAAAAAATAATTTCTTGAAGATAGCGATAAGTCGTTTTTGATCCTGTTTTTTGATCCGATAAGTCGTCCTGATCCTAGTGATCCTGTTTTTAATATGAAGGAGAATATAAAACAGATTCAGATATCAGTTATTTCGGAAAAGAGTGTGATATACGAGTAGTTTTCCTCGTATCAAGACTTTTAAGGTATGTAAAACTTATAAGCTTGGAAAGAGACACTAAAATGCATTAGAAAAGCCAAACACTAGAAAAAACTTGAATACGTGAATCAGTACTTATTGTATTTTGTAAGTACCTTATACTGAATAAATATTTTACGAACAATTCTCAATAATTTTTCAACCATTGTAAATAAAAACGTGTCGTAAATATGTTGTATACCAAAAAAACTAAAAATTAAAAATAATACTATTTGTATGACAAAAATGGATATTTATCCATCCCCTCGTAAGATTTTCTTCGGTAAAGGTCAGTTAATAAATATTTAAATTATTTATATAATATTGCCTAAAACTAAAACACTAAGCATTAAATTTTATAGAAAATATTTATTCTATACATTTATCTAGAATTATAGTGTCAAGAACATACACTATTCGTGAACAACCATGAGGAGATATGGTTAGGGCAATAATTGGATTGTGGAGAGACTAGATACAGTAACTACATCAGTGCCTTCAACTGAATATTGGCTGTTCCCAGAGTTTGTGACTGTATCATACGAGGCGATCAACAAACGGAATATATGAACAGTATTGCTATGCACTCTTACAACTTCTTGATGAAAAGCCTTCACGAAAATTTTGAAAAATAAATTTTTAGTGCGGCACGAAGTAGAAACTTAAATTATGACGTTAGCACGAGAATTTAAGTTCAAACAGGTTTATGAGAGCCGTGTTTATAAAATGTAAAGCTGTTCAAGCTAGCGTTTCTAATAATGTTTCACAAACAGTGAGACAGGATAGCGTGCATAGATATTCAAAAATATTATTAGGCATTCTGCACTAGTACTAGTAAACGCACCACTTGTTTCTCAATTCACGTCATGGTTCTAGCTAAATTCCTTTTAAATCAGTATGATTTTACCAGGAGTTGTCTATTAGAGATCGAAATTCTGAGAAAAAATGTCATTAATTACTTTTACTTATTACTACTATTACTTATCTCATCTCATTTATTTAAATAAAAAGTAAAGTATTGTGGAGAACCCCTCTAAAAGGGTAAAATGCATGGATAGAGTTTTTTCCCACATTAGGCCAATCCACCCCTGGCACAATTGGGGAATATATTATACTTGTGTCTGGGGTTTGTTTATTTTATTTATTCCAACGATACAGACCATGTTTTACGAAAAAGATGCAAGTAAAATGGCAAAGTGCAGATAGTGCATATAAATCAACAGTATACAGTAAGCACGTAAAATTACAGTAAATTAAATATCTCTTATTTTATCAGGCAAAGTTGGGGAAAGTAGCCATCTCTAAAAACTTTACCTGGGGATCATCGGCTTAAAGGTGACTTCCGAATCAACACCAATAGCCGGACAGGCGGACTGCTTGCAAGAACAGGATTGCTCAGCGGTTACCCATCCAAGCAGCAGCCAAGCTCGACGTTGATTGATCTGGTCATCTTGCGATAACCGGTTGTACCCGCTACACTCCGCCATTGTCGACGTAAATAGCTAAAAAACAAGTCATTAACAAGCGACGACAAATTATGATAATAACTGTTTTAACAGTAAAAAACGTGAGTAGTAGGCTATTCTTTAAATTGCCAATTGTAGCAATAACTGGAAATATTGCTAATAATAATTTAGTAACGGAACAATAATATAAGATGAACAGTGGCAGAAAAATTTACCAAACAGAGTATACTACTAACAACGTGAATGCAATGCAAAAAATAATAGAATCTGTCAAGGATCACACCTGGAGCACGGTATTTGAAGTTTAAATGTAGATTCTCACGTCATAAATGGATCTCTTCGCTTTTCCATATTATGTTCAGAACCTGACATATAGCATTTGATTCACATCACTCCATAATATTAGAGAGCGACCTCTAAAGTTTCTCATGGTCAGATGATGAAATGATCCTAGTATAGATTGTTATATCATCTGCAAATAAAAGAAATTTAACTGGAATAGTTAAAAAAACATTGATAAATTTGATGAACAATAGAGGATCCAAGTTAGAAATTTGAGGGACGCCAGACAGGTGCAGAAAGAGATCCATCACACATTAGTGACAATAAGTGGTCTCCAAGGTAGCTTAAAATTCATTTCAGCAGCTAACCACCCACCTTATATCCAGTAAAATTTGCAATCAACAAGTTATGAGAACCCTGTAAAGTGCCTTAGAGAATTACATGTATATGCAGTCGACATGACAAGAATTGACAAAAGACGACATAACAAAATCCTGAAACATTTGTTGAGGTTCAGTGAAGCCAGTATAATATGCATTTATGCAACAATACGGATTGTTAAAAATATATTAGTTTAGTGGAATTTATTAATAACGTAAAATTTACATGGAAACAAAGTCCAGTATTATTACATGTACATCTTCTTCGGAAGTTCTAACTGTAGGACTCAAATATTGAAATATCAGTATAAGAAAATATTAAAGTTATAAGATGAAAATAATGTTTTTAGAAAATTATAAAAATATTAGAAGAACAACAGCAGAGTATGAAAAGAATTAATTCTTATCGCAAACCAAAGAACTCATTCAAAGCCGATCAAAACAAAACTTCTTAAGTAGCTCAAAGTTTCCTTAAATCTCTTAATGAACTGAAAGGAATTGACGTACACTAAAAATGAATAAATATGATTGTATAGAAGTCTAAAAGTTGGTAATATTGTAATATTCTTGGAACACAAATAATGTAGGTGATCATATTACCTATAAGAGCAATTTAAATGTTTGCTCTGCTAAATCTAAAGAGTGATATGCACCATCATCAAACTAGATGTTGCTTACGTAGTATGAAAATTTTAATTATAAATTGTATACTATTTTTTCCAAATTTTAAATCTTTAAATCAGTGTGTTATTGGTACAGTCAGAAAGGTCAGAACTATAAATTTTCGTGGTCCTCGAATTATTCCTTTACAAACGCACGTTAATAAACCTCATTACTGTGTTTTCGCTGCTTACGTAACTCTATAAGCACGATTTTTAGTTCAAGGTTTGTATATATTGCATAATTTTAATATATAATACATAATTGAAAACAATCATCGAAAATAAATTTGTTCCTCCACTATACAGGTAACTGTAACTTTACATATACTGCTTTTGTTCGAAATAAACTGAATTATAACATCTGTCATTCTTATTTAATTAATATTAGGTTTTTTAAAACTTTTTATTGTAATTAAATTGTTATCAATTGTATATTATTTCTGTTCATATTTAATTTTTAATGTTATATATTCATTTATTAATTACTAGTTCAGTTTTCAATCTTAAGGCAGGATTATTTTCCATTTTTGTCTGTCTATCTGTCAGGCTGTCCGCACAGTATGTCGAAAACTAATTAAAATGTTGAGTTCATATTTTGCATGGAACTTTGTACGTATATGGGTAACACTAACTTTGATGATGGTGCATGACAATCAATGGGATTTAGTTGAGCGATAGTAATTATATCTTACATTGTTCTTATAGGTAACCACGATGGCAATAAGAAAATATGAGAATGATGAATGTGTATAGAAGGTTATCAGAATAATACGACATAAATTATGTAACACGTTAAAACATGTAGCTTATTTATGCAGTAAAATAATACAATACAATTTAAAATTGTGTCGGGAAGAAGGTTTGATTTCACCGCACTAGTGGGGCTAAGTTCCCTTCCTACATCACCGGATTGTTTTTACACTGTTATAAAACCCCTCTGAATAAAAATAATGGACAAATAATCTTTTAAAATAGTACATGACACAATTTATCTTTTGTCGGCCGGACTGACGGGGTATACAAACTGTTCGTTTTTCTATGACCTCAGTTTGTCTCTATTACCGGAGGACATGTTGAGAACGAAATAAACTTCATACTCGATATTTTGCAAGCAACATCATTGAGACCTGTTACCCGACACTTGGTGTGGCACACTCCTACCTTTTCCTTATGTTTTTGAATAAATCTAATTTTTAATAGAATGATTAACTAGATCATTGATTGCTTTACATTGGATATTAACGTAGTTGTTATATGTTATTTAAACTCGGACTGGATTAAACGGCTCTTACTCCTTCTGACTAATGAGGGTTTTGCTCCCCACACAACTATTAATTCATTCCGGTAGCTATAGCTTTTAACGGTATTCGTTTATTTTCAACTAGGTAGATCGTAACCAGATAGTAAAAGGTCTACTACTAAATTTCTGACAAAGCATTTTGGAAATAACTAGAGAATTATTAAGGATTAAATAGCAAAATATAATTAAAGGTATATACTGTATTGCAAAATACCCCATATAATGTTAACGTGACATTCATATTACAATGAAATAAAAACTGAAAATAAATGTTCCTTTTGGTGGCACTATGGATTGTAATTTTGCTCGTAATTTATCAGTATCCGTCAACAAAATAGCCAACCGGGACCTAGTTACTCATAACTTTAAAAATGTGAGCCTCCTACTGGATGGATACTTCATGACAGTTTCTGGTAATCATATTTCTGCCAACGATAGGAAGCTGCAAAGGCGGATGTTGTGTCAGTATCGTTGTTCGGCTATCGTGTATCGGACGGATAGCAGTGTGGTTCGTCTAGACCATTGTATGTTTGAGAACGTTCGAGATCATATCTAAATGATTAGTTTATGTTATTCTCACCAAAGCAGGATGTATTTGGATAGTTCAAATATAGTGGATGGTACACTGTATATAAATTATTCTCTAGAAAGTCGCCCATCTTCCAGTCGCGACCACACGAAGATGCAAACGTAGATATAATTCGTAATTTCGTAGGTAAATTCCATCTCATTTTTGCTATACGTTTAAATTCGAATGAATATTTTCATTCAATTTTCTCGTACAAATATTATATAAGCTATATCAGATGTCAATAACTTTCTGTGACGAATTATATCAATACTATTCCAATACTTTAATAGTAGCATTTTAAAAATGTACCTCTACAGAAGTATTTTTTATTAATAATCATTGACCGGATGTAAATTTCATGTAACAGTTTTATAATGACGTTTCAACAGTATTTTAGTTAGCTGTAATGAAATTGACGTTTCTTACACAGACTTCAAATAAAATCTGGTTTTTAAAATAAGTAGATTGTTTTATTTCCACATAAATATATTGTAGTTATGTTATTAAATACAACTTGTTAATTATTTTATTTATTGTGTTGTATAAAATTTTAAATAAAAATATTTCCAGATGTTTTTAAATATGAATATTGGAAAATGTTTAATATTGAGACTTTAACAATTAATGGGTGCTAAATCAAATAATGTTCCTTTCTTATGCATATGATACCTAAATAAAACTAGTCGAATATAACTTGTAATATGTAATATGTAACGTCTATAAAAATGTAATTGCAGTAAATTTGTCAATAATTGACAATTAAGGTGCATTTCCTTAGACAACATTGTTATCTGAGGAATTAACATGAAGCAAAGTTTGGATAGTGATCAGTTCTCAATTCCCATCACAATCAATCCATTACTCTGTACTCGCCTGTCAGGATTGAATGATGGGACTAATGGAGACAGCTCCATACATCACTGTGAGCACATAATTCTCTAGTCTATGGTTAGAGCCTAAATCTACATTATAGACAGCACTGAATAAGAGTTCAGAGTGGAATCACAGACATGAGAATGATTTATACAGATTTTTTGTAGAACTATTCACTTTATAATACTGTTTCTAATTTATCATTTCAGGTTGTTTAATATCAATTTGCGATATACGATTTTAACTGTGCACAATGAAATAGAAAGATTATAACATTAATATTACGTATTTTAAACTAATTTAAAACATTTTTTTTAAATTTTTTCAGAGGAAATAGAAAATGTTTTGTTGTTATAATGTGTGTTTTCCTATATGTAGTATCTATTTTGAAATTAGTTCACTTGGATCAATGGCAAACTGTAATACAAGGCTATTGTGGAGTTATGGATGTGCTGAGGATTTATATGGAGTAACTGTACGGTTTACACTATTTATAGTTCCCATCTCACCCTCAACGAGGCCATCGGAGACTTCCGCCAGGGAATCGCCTCTCAGGGTAATGGTCGATATAAAGCAGATCTTAAAAGCCAAATTTTTCAAACTGCAGACAAGGCCGCGAAGGGAGTTTAATCCTTTAGACGGATGTTGTCCAACGTCGCGTCGGTGGCCCCAGGTAAATCCATGGAAGACTTCTAATGACTGCATTCCAGTACGTTCTCTGGTTAGGAGCAGAGGTGTGGGCAGATGTGCTGAGGTGTGGCACTTTTTAAATAAATTGAAGTTGTCGATTGTGCTCCCCATTTCTGTTTCTTCTTCACCTTCCAGTTTCAACTGAGTCAAATTCGGCGCAGAAAGAAATGTTGGACAGTAAAGCGTTGGTAATGAAGATCATAGACCGATAGTGTTGAGGATACATAACATATGAGCTCTACAAGTACCGAGTGAACTTTTCATCTAATGATCATGTTGTAATCTTCTCTAAACAAACAATCCAGACTCCACCAAACAACAATATTTCAAATACGACGTGCATTTAACGTGAGTAATTGTACTGATAAAACAAATTTAAGTAAACAAAGAAGTCTCAGTAAAGATATATTTCAACTGAATTTGACGTACGGAAATATATGTACTTTTCTCCATTGTAAACGAGGCTGATTATATCTTAATTAAAATTTTCCCGTAAAAGATCTTTATATATATATATTTAACTTATAGTTTCTACATCCATATCCAGACAAATACTGACATTCTCTAATGATAGTTAATAGGTTTTATAAACCACGAAAAAGATAACAGTACATTTGCTTGGTACAGTAGACGTGTCTAAAAAGTTTACCAGAAGATGATGGAAGAATATAAAACTTCTGGAAATTATCAAATAGTGGTGGTATGGCTCCGTCACAACCACAGTGTCATAAAACGACCGTGAAACTTGCAAAAATTGTCCAGTACTGTAATAAAAATAAGGTTTCATACTTTTAAAATTACCGATTAAGAACATCTGAGAACATCTTTATAAACACATATTTATCGGAAATATGTTTTACAATACGGATACACTATTCTTATCAAATAAAATAAAGAATCATTCTATACTACGTAATAATTAAACACCCACCCAGAGTACAGATAAAGGGAGCAATCATTATTTTATTGATTGGGCGTGATACATATATCTCCATTAGCCTCCGGCCAGCCTGAGTGCGATGAATGGCCGGTAATATATAACCTCAGTGCCATATGTAACAGTGCGTTGTGTTCGGCTACACTAGTCACACGTAAGATACTTGCTGTGGTTAACCATTATTTCTATTTCTACAGTCACACCTTCAGTAAACATCATGTTTGCTACAGATTACTTCTTACTGTATTACATTTTAGTAGTCATCATTAATTTACTTTTAAAAAGTTTACGCTCAAAATATAAGTAAACACAACAAAAAAAGGATTTTGGTAATGACTGATTAGTTTTTCTTTCTTCACTTTCATAATTTGTATTACTGGATTTTGCACCATTAACAGCTATTTTTAACTTAAATGGAACACCTCAACTTACAAAAAAATGTACTGGCTCAATTATTTCTTTTATATACATCCAGCAAACAAATATTCATAATTTGTATTGTTAAACCTATTTGTGTGAATATGGTGCCATTGGATAATAGTGCAATATAACCGTTATAAGATAATCAATTTTCAAGAATTGGTAATGCCTCATTTTTAAATCGAATTACATATCTTTTTACGTCTCTTACTATAGTTTAACGTAGGTGCAGAATTTATTGTTAATCGTATTAACAGTTTTTCCATGAGTTTATTATGGAAACACCGTTATGGACTTATAAATACTTAACGTCAGATAGGAAACATGGCCCTTTGTTTTTTATCTTTTATATCTACTGCACTTTTTCCTGAAGTTGTACCTGACTCTTGCCAAACACTCTCAATATGTATACAATGTTGTATACATCTTTAAACCCAAAACATTAAATGTACTTAATTCAGTGGTTAAACAATACATTTCGCCGACGAAATGTTACTAAAGGAACAGAATCAAATATACGAGACACGAATCGGAATAGGCGGAGTGTTCTTTCGGTCCAACTGTCAAAGTAAAATCAGTGAGATCGACTGTGGATAGGATCGCATTTTGTAACATTTATTTGTTAGGGTTTGAAGTTCTTGAAATGCAGCCTAACTTGTATTTATCTCAAAGAGGTTGTACATATAGTTAGAGGTTTACACTCTCATAATAGGTGTACACTCACTTAGATGTGTATATCTTTAAAGATATCACTCATTTGTTGCTACTAAAACCTACCTACCTTCAGTCGTAGGTTGTTGGTAGACGAATGCAGACGTATTGTGACGCGTATTCTGTAGTTAAGTTTTAATGATTAGAGTTGTGTATAGTTTGTTATTATGTGCATGTTTTAGAGGTAGTGAAGTTGACAGAGTACATGGTGATTGTGATTCCTAACTTACGCATGCCACAACGCTTTGGAATTATTTGTTTATTTTAACCTAGTTTGTAATTATGTATTAGGTTAGTTTTTACCTGAAGAAGAGATATAATTATATTTTATATATAATATTAGTATAATAATTCATATAATATATTATATATAATTAATATACAATACACACACACACACACACACACATACACACAATACACACATATATATATATATATATATTATATATATATAACTGATGTTATGTTAGGACTCCTATTCCGAATTAATTCAATGAACGTCTGTTCTAAATAAAGTACTTGTTTGTCTGTATGTCTGTTTATCCGTACGATATAACAATACCTGAAGAATGACATGGCTATGGAATTAAATTTTTTTATCAAAATGCATTTCAATATAAGCGACATAGAGTTCAGTGATGGTGCATGTCATTATTTGGAGTTTAGCTCCTTTCCAGAGTCAGTGTACTTTTTTAATTGCATAAACTATGTCGAAAATGAGAAAATTCCATGTTGAATAAATTTTAAAACTAACTCAATGTATTCATAATATTTCAAAAGGTGATATATTAACCTGTGTTTCTAAATGAAATTAGCAACAGCATTGACCGTTGCCATGGAACTTCAGCCAAGCGTATTACGTGACTCAAACTATTTTCAACTGTGTCGTATTTAGTTCATTTATAGCGAAAGAAAAAAATATTAGGTTAACTAACCAACTATGCACCTTTATATTGGTATAACGCTGTTCTCTAAAATAAGCTTCAACTATACTGTAAATAAAGATACATGAGTTAATTATAATAAGCCTCAAAATTGCTAATTGTTTTATATTATTAAGAAGTATTATTAAACTCTCTGTGTACGTCTATAGTATTTCCCTCTCATATCAGAAAGTGTATTAGAAATAAAGATTACCTTACCTTAACAAGATTGTGCAACGAGCTGTAATCGTCCTAATTGCCTTTATTGACTCGTTGTAATTGGCAGTAATCTTCTCAACCCAAGCACGTTCCACTTTGTAGGTATTATTTTTTTGGATTTTTTATTGCTTTCTGTAGAAAATGAATTTGATTCAAACTTAAAGTTCATGATACATTTAACAAAGTAAGTTTATGGCTTTGGTTTTTTAAAACTTTTTGTCATGCATAAGGGTCATAATAACACATCTATAAAATTATCTTCAAAAATCTATTACCAGTCACTTTAGTCACATTTTATTCATTATTAACAGCTAAAAAAACTGGTACTGCAGGTATTTTAAACTATACATTCATGTGAGGATATTCTTTCCTCTTACATAGTTCGCATCGTTCAGAATAGAGACAAAATAGAAATAAAAAATATCAGATGATTGTACTTCTAAGATTAACTTCGAGAACTATTAAAAAAAATAAGGATTAGGAGAGGAAAAGGATGGAAATATCACAAAGTCTAGGTAGTAAATGTGATTTACTGAAGGCTTGCAACCAATTATAAATAGGGGAAGATGTTATGTACTACTTTCCTAGATAGATTAAAACAGAGACGGGATCTAGAGTAATCCTCGAACTCAACTATACCGGAAATCCTTGGAAAGTCATTGGGATATTTTGATTTTGGCACACTTGAACCGAGGAAGGGTCAAAATAGAGATATGGTATGCAGGTTACTTACTCCCACACTTGAGACGAGGTACATCACAGTTATTTTACCTTACCATTCATAAGGGAAAGTATAATAAATTGTATAACACTATTTAGAAAAATATTACCTAAACCCCCACACAACTAATGAGTACGAGAGAAAAAAAAACAATGAGGGAAAAAACCTCGCACAAACGGATAATACAGTAACTAATTAATTATAAATGCTATGCTATAGGCCAACAGTAGATATAGCCTACGTTAGTTGCACAGCACGCGGTGCAAAGGTGGGGTGACTGCAAAAGGCAATGCGAAACAAAAAAAGTTTCATATAGTTATAAGCTTATAGCTGAGTTAATTGGAAAATATTACAAACAGATTTACTGTGTATAAAAATTGCATAGTAAAGTTAATTAATAATATAAGGTAAAATTATAACAGAATTAATAAAAAATTATGTAATTACTATAAACAAACTATTTTCCATTATTATTTCATCTATAATTGTCATTCTTTAACTATATAATAGACACATTACGCATAATTTTACAATAATCCATAATTATTTTACAATAGCTAAAGCTTCACACTTTTTGACGTTTCAGCATTGGCGCCTGAAATATAATTCACTTAAACCAGTAGTGATCATAAACGTGCAACGCCTACTAAATTGCGTGCTAAGAAACGGGTTGTGCTAGCAGTCCAGATATAAAGACAAGGTAGTAAACCTTTTACAACATTTTTAATTACTGTTATGAAAACTATCGTAATAGCTTTTTTACAGAAGTTCTCAGAGGTGTATATGTGCATATTTGCTTAATGGAGGAAAAGAAAATTAAGCGTTTAGACATAAAAATGCTAAGACCGAAGTAAATTGCAATGGGGATATTTAATTTTTCTTATATATATATATATATATATTTTAAACATATTGATCATTATTGATCATAGCAAGAAGGTTAACTCAAGATCTAAGTTGGAAATATAATTACTTGCCCACGATATTACTTGCGAACTTAAAGGTAACTGCTAGTAACACTAAAGTTTTTGTAAAAAAACTCAATAACTAATCAATATTGTACAGTCACTTTATCTTACAACTAAAATTGTTGTTTTTGTTACACTGAATGAATCTTAATAATAATAATTCTATATTAATAATGCCTGTCAGACATAACTACGCTTTGTACAGAATATTTTGTTGTTATTTTTCGGAGTACAGATTATATTGTTAAAAACAAACCAACTTCAGTGGATTATTAAAGCAGAATCAATTAAGTGTAGTTTTAAGGCAACTTAAGAAAATTAACAATTAAATTATTTATACTTGTATTAGTAGAAACTGTATGAATACGAGTAAATGAAGACTTGTAAGTACCGCAATACTCTGACTAAGTGTTTAATGAGTATTTGGGAAAATAAATGTTCAGTAAGATGGCCTAGGAGTCGACATATTTCGCTATGTAATCAATCAACTTGGTTATTTTTATTTGTGTTGATATCGGTAAGGAAATTCTCCCAAGAAAGGAATCGCTCATCAGTCCCGCTCTATTTTGTAGAAGTCTAAAGGGGAATTTTTAAAAGGAATTAAATATGTGTGGTGAAAGATTTTATCAGCTCATACTTTCTTAGCATGACGCGCTTAAAACCCACCATCAGTAACGTATATAATCAAGGTCAATAAGCCATACACAAAAAATATAAACGTCTTATAGACTTAATATTTAGTTGCCTGACGCTGATGTAACTATAATTTCTGTATCTGACTGCCGGGTTTAAGTGCATCAACCTAGGAAAAGTATAATCCGCGAAAAAAACTATCTTGTTATATTTTAAATCGTTTTAATACAAAATGCAACCTCCCCCAAATATAGCGTGGTGGCAATCGATTTCTTTCTTACAAAAATGTGACCTAGATGGTTTGCTTATACAATGCAAAATTTCTCTCGGCTCCTAGACTAACAGTTCCTACGCTTGCAATTCCACGTGCAAAGCAAGACTTCATTGCTGTCTCAGAGCAACTACCAAAGAGCATAGCCCTGTTTATTGGAGGCTATTGAAGCTGAAGAATGCTACGATTCTGCTTGGAACTCTTAGACACCAACCATTTAGAAGCTTAAATATACTTTGTTATAATATAATATATTCTCATAAAATATCTGAATGAACAAAAGATTGTTGTATTTAAATTGTAAGACTAATATAATAATTAACGTAATTTGGGCTATAATCCTATCGAGGTTTTTTGTTATATAAAGCACTACTGTTTAGTGTTTCAACACTCTAGAGTCATATTATACTATATATAAATAGTTGATGGATGGGTTTTACTTTCACCCGCAAAGTTATATTATTGTCTATACGTGTTTTTTTTTTTTTTTTTTTTATTTATCGACATCTCAGCAATGTTACAAGCTTTGAATAAAATTGGATATTTAAAATAATATAAACCATCTATGAGTTATATTACTCATTGGAATGCAAATTTCCTAGATAAAAAAAAAAATCGTCATAAGATTTTATTCAGAGCTACGGTTGCACTTCAGCACATATACAAAGTTTATATGTATAATATATGTACGGATAATATATATATATATTGATTCTTATAATGATTGTTTAAACAATATCAGTATATTTATCAAAAATACCTTATTTACTTGATATATTTTCTTAAATCTTGTCAAAACGTATCAATGTGATCATTGTAAAGAATAACGAGATACTTCTCGATATAAAAACGCAATGGACTCTTAGATTATTTAGTTTACAAATATATACAATGTATTTTTTTAGTTTTGCAATCGACGAACTATATTTTATATTTTTCCGATCTGGGCACGTTTGAACGCAGTGCATGCAACTTTTGGTTATAATCCCACAATAATTGCATTACTAAACGTGACTTTTAATTTTTAAAGGAATTAAAGTGTCATATTTTACTTTTGTTTCAAATACAAATTATTTATAAAATAGTAATTAGATGTAAGTTTTTCAACTGGAAAATCATTTTATATTATGCATCCTAGCGTGTCTGTGGAGAAGAGGGTAATATACCCAAGACAGCAGCATCACCACATTCACAGCCAGGCGACTGTTGACCTAAATTCATCGCCCTAGTACTCAAAGTTTATGAGTATGCAACTCTAAAAACGTACTAAAACCGATTCGTGGACTAAACTAATACTAAACTTAATTTTTTATAGTTTAATTGAAGAAAAATACTAAATCATTAAATATTTATATTAAAAGTTGGCTAATATCGTTAAGTTATTGTGTAACAAACTGTGTACCACTATTTTTATTTCACCCACTCAGCATTTGCATAAATCTAATTCATATTTACAGTTTAATGCAGTGTGATATATTAATGTGTGCCCCTTACAAATATAGTGCAATTAAATATAGTGAAAAACGTATATAAAATGAGATACATACCTTGCACACAAAGAGTGACACATGAATATGTCTAATACTAAACAAGGTTAATTAAATAGCCTATGGTCGGTTAGCATAGAGGTTTTATGACATAAAATACTTAAAAGTATCCAGATTTTATTTAATATTCTAAGATATTACTTAGGAAAGCAGTTTAATTACTACTACGTAATCAATCCCAATTGTTAATACATAGTTTTTAATTTACCAAGAGTGAATTAATCTCTGTTTTATTATGGCAATGATGTAATTTTGTATGAATTGTTTTCTTTATGAGATTCAAAACATATAAAAGTTTCAGGCGACCTCGACAGTTTATTTCTTAACAAACATCAAATTGCAGAGATTCTCTGAGGTCTTTGAAAAATGACGCGTAAACGCTATTTTTTTTACTTCTACTCATTTTAATAGAATATATTTACAAACTAAAATTATGTCATGAGATGATTGTATTAAAAAGATGTTTTTTAATCGACTGGTTGTATAATGTATTGTTTATTAACATAATGCAGTTGGTATAATATTGAAAACACGTAACACCAACCCACGTATGTAAATGCTTATAATGTTTGTCCGTTTTATAATCCGAGAGCGGCCGAGGTAACTTCGTTTGTATGTTAATTAGTTGAGCAATATTGTTTTATACCTACGGTAGACTGCCACAACATCATGTGAACTGATATAGATGGATATACATTTATTACCATGGCTAGTATTATAAAATGAACAAATTATTATGCACTGCAATACTATAATAAAATCAGTTACTTTATTTATATTCGTAGTGAGTTTTCATACGAATTAAACTTAAAAATATCATATAGGTACTTTCAGCACAGAGAATGATCATTCCTCCGTAACATAATAAATGTTATGTTAAATAAAATAATTATTATATCCGTAATGATTTAATTATGTGTTTTAACAAATTATATCTGATTTGTATTACATAACGTTCTTTTAGCCTTTATTATTTCTCTTAGGTCAAGCACTTTGTAAATTGCACTTCCAGTAAGAAACTTTGCGCTGCTTCCGGAGTGACATGGTATTCAGTATGGGTATGGTTACGGAGTTGGGGCCGCCTCCTACCGAGATCCACGAGGAAGAAGTAGGGAATACATCTCAAGTCATGTCTCCCCGGAAGAACGGGAGGTTAGCTCTGAACCAGCCTCTCCAGTCAAAGTAGGCAGGGGTTGGCACTTCTTTTAGCATTATTTTTAATCTTTAGTTAAATCCTCATCTCCTTTATGTTTAAATGGCAATGAACTGATATCTTATGTCTTCTGGAAGCAAGGGAATTATCATAGTTTGGAAAATAAAATGAAGTCTTTCTTTAAGGTAAAATAAGGTTGAAATAATTAAAAAAGAACGATTACTCAGCTAAACTATTCAAAACTACATTTTGTTTTATGAAATTCTGTTCTAATCTGTAAAACCTACGACAGGTGCTCGAGGATCTTTATATAAATCGAAATTTCATACGGTCTTTACATAAATATTACCAATTTAAGATAATGAGGACGAAGCACAGCACCAGGCTCTCATTCGTTAATATTTTGGATTGTCTGGACCCTGTTGTTTCCTACATGAATCATAAGATTAAATTTTCTTCAATTCGGAGAATCATAAGAAGAAGAAGAAGAAAAAAGTGCTTTATTTGTACAATAAACAAAAACAAAATATTACTCTCAATAATCTTAATAGGAACTAGCTTTAGCTCACTAAAAAAATAAGTATTTATTTATCCTAAGTAAGAACAAAAATTTGCACTAAATACAATGGTCATTTCGACCGTCTGTCTGGTTGGCACTTCTGTACACTTCTTATAACTACAAATAATACCAAAAAATGCAATTAACCAAAAATATAGATACTTTAAGTTTGGCGATTTAAATAAGGTTCAAAATATCGGAAAAAAAGAAAAGGAAAATGTAATATTTCACGCGCGCGCGCCCCCCCCCCCCCACACACACACACACACACACACATACACAATAATATAATATTTGTTTTTATTTTATTTTGGGGTCCTACAACTGTTATATAAAAGTTTTTCATCTATATTTCAATATTTAAAAATTAAATTCATAGACTAAATCCCACCGCATTTTCCACGCATCTCTCATATATTTTCCAAATTGAAGCCAATCCTTTCCATTAAGGTAGTCAAAAAATTGTTTTTCGCTTAGCACGTTACTCCCAAACCATTTTCTCCGAATCGTTGCCAGAATAGGACAAATACTCACAAAGTGAAAGACCGTCTCATACTCATTCCGGTTACACAAAGAACATACGTGATTTTTATCAGGAATCCAAGATTTGTAATTTAAATCAACCAGGCCTGCCCGCGCCTTAATTGCCCAAGACATAATATTCATATCATAACAATCTTTCAGGAATGTCTTATCTCCAAGGTCAAGTTTTATTGTTAGATAATGTGGATGATAGACAGACGTACAAGCACAGCCTGTACGTTCCACTCGCCAGCCTGTTCGCATCGCCTCAACCACTCTAGACAATTGGCCCAACTGTGTTGTCAACATTAAAATTTACCTCAATTCCACACTTACTTCCTAAGCTCTTCCACTCCTTGAACCAGAAAATTTTTTTAATACAATCTCCTTTGATAATATGTAAGGTAAACGATTTTGCGTCATGCTCCAGATTCTTCCGAGATAATTTAGATTTAATTGAAGGGTAAAGTAATATAATTTTTCCGAGCCAGTTTCGACGAAAAGTGTGTAATTTGGTGTGTTAAAGGGAAGTCTAAAAAGTTTTTTTCAAAAACATTCTTTGAACACCCTCAATTGCGTCAAATTCTCTGTATCCCCATACTTGGGCTCCGTAGCACAAAACTGACCTGACAACAGCATTAAAAAGTGTGAATTTTGCTAACAGAGGCACCTTCTTATCTTTTAAAAGACATTCCCAAACTGAATTTATAATTAATTTCGAAACCCTTGCTTTTTCTTTAAAATGTTGTTTCCACGATAACTGTGATGTAAATATGACCCCCAAGTATTTGTATTCATTTACAACCTCGATCTCTGTCCCTTGGTACCGCCACCTCTCAATTTTACTCCGTTTCCCCCCTTTTTTGAACACCATTATTTTTGATTTATTCAAATTTACATTTAGATTCCAATTTTTACAGTAATGTTCTAAATTATTAATCATACATTGCAAGCTTGTTGCTGTAGGTGCGAGTAGAATTATATCATCCGCGTAAAGCTACATATTCACCCTGGTTTTCCCAAAAATACATCCTCCACCCAGCAAATCCGGTAAATCGTTAATAAATAAAGAAAATAATATGGGACTCATTACACAGCCCTGCCTTAAACCCATTTCAGTTTTAAAAGCAGGCGTCATCCCCTCTTTACACCAAACACCAGCCGAAGTTCCGTTGTACATTTCTCTGAGTATTTTTAGCATGTGAATCGACAACCCAAGACATGACAGCTTATAAAATAGAGAATCAATAAGAATTATGTCGAATGCAGAGGAAAAATCAACATAAAAACAGTATAATTTGCAATTTTCTTTTACCAATTGTAAGTTTACCATACAAGTTAAATTTAAAATGTTATCTATAGTAGAATAGCCTTTCCTAAAGCCCGCTTGGAATTCCGTCAAGATATTTCTCTCATTTACCCATTTTTCTAACCTGTTTAAAATTATGCTGCAAAATATTTTACATACACTATCTATAAATGATAATCCCCTGTAGTTCTCTACTACATAGATTTCGCCCTTTTTGTATATTGGAAAAATAACAGATTTTTTAAAGCTGTCCGGTATTTGGCCGCTGAAATATATTTTATTGCAAACAGTAAGTAATTTTTCAAGTAGTGAATGTGGAGCGTATTTAAAAAAACTCGTAGGGGACTCTGTCGTAACCGGGAGCCTTATAGTCCCTCAGCTTACGCAGTACTTCCCTGACTTCAACTATCTCAAGTTCCTTATCTAGGGTTTCATTTATAATTAGTGGTTCTGCGTACCAGATATAATTTGATAATAAAGGGGGATTTCGCAGCTCTTGAAATGTGCAACCCACTGGCTCACTGAAATGTTTCCCACCACTCTCCCGTTTTTTTTTCTTAAAACTATTTATCGCCTCCCAAAACCCCTTTAAATTCGAAATATTATAACTATAAATAAATATATTTCTTCAATTCGGAGAATTATAACAACACATTCATCCAGAATTATCAGGGATCAAATATAAGGGCTGAATACATTACCATTATAGGTAAAAATCCTGATTAGTCCTAGTCCTTTACAACTAATATGTAAGTCTGTTGCTCCAACATAATTTTGCAATTCCAACTAACTTTCAGCACAATGGCATCTGCAGATGTCCACAAATCCCATATATATAAGACTTTTTTCTTGATATATTTTTCGATTTAATAGTCTTCAAAAGGATCATTATCAATTTACTTTGGATTTCTCTTGAATACCATAACGATGTAATAAAACAATTTTTAGTGACTGTATGTTAGTCAAACATACTGAAAAATATAAATTTTCTTTTAAGTTTTTTATTAATCAAGTCCGTGATATTATGCTTTAGAATTATTGCTTTTGATTAAATATCCACAGCGTGTTTCCTTATACATCTGATAGTTGTTTTATGGTTGTATTTTATTGATTTTTTTTTATCTGTGGAGTGTTTTGTGCAGTTTACTAATCTTTTTTTAATACATTAAATAAAAAGATTTGAAACCTACGATTAATTTAGTAATTCATAACATAGATATTTTACTTTCCTACGTGATTATTTCGTTAGTTCTTGGTTATCAAAGAACTATAGCTTTGTATATTGATTGAAAGAAGCAAGAATATCACCGAAAACTCTGCTTTCAGTAGTTGTGGTGATAATGGAAAAATTGAAAATATAAATTCACCAAATATCCTGCTATAGTAGAAAATAAATGAATAATCAAGCCTAATGGTTTAAATGATGTTTTTATTCAGTATTTTATGCATCAACAGATTGTCAACATTGAACAAATAAATAATCCTAATAAAATAAGAATAATTAACAACGGTTTTCTTTAAAGGCAAATTTTCTGTTTCTAAAATTTATTTAAATCAAGAAAATAAAATCCAAAGTTTTACCATATTATTTCATTTTATGCTTTGTAATTTGTGTCAGTAATAACGGAATAAAAACCTAAGCAAATATGTAACTCAAGTGTTAGCTACAGACTGAAATACGTAAAAGGTGCTGCAGAAGTAAATTTTTCAGGTAAAATTTCAAATAAAATGTTTCTAGTGTTAATAGTCACACGCGAAAGTGCATTAAGAATTGTTCTTAACAATATGAGAAAAAAACATATATCTCCTACCTCACCCTCTTGCACAGAGCTCATAAGCCAAGCGTTATCTCTTTTCAAAGTGAGTGGAGACGAAATATTTTAACACAAATATTTATATAAAGAAGGATTACTGCCTAAATTGTTCTATTTTCTCGTAACTTGTACTTAGATAATAACGACAAACTTGGATTAACATGCCATAGTCAAATTACGTTACGTTTCTTTAGGAAACGAAAGTATCAAAGTTATAACATCTTGATTTATTTTACATATTATAATAAAGATCAAATTTTCTACCTAATTTTAAATACTTCCATTATAAGCAAGTTTATAACTAGTAAGAAATGAAAGTAATTTAGATTATAAGAGATTAGTTTATAAGTACATTTTGCACTTATCTTTTAGTGTTAGAGAATTCTATTAAATATATTAATATTCTCTTATGAATATCTAGGAAAATAATGAAATGAAAATGTCTAATTTTCATAAAAAATAGACAAGGGAGAGAAACAAAGGAGAATGAACTATTACAGTAATAAAGCCAGTTGATTGGTCAAGTAGTGATCAACAATGGGATGTTATCAGTTAATTCTCTCTCTCTCCCTCTCTCTTTTTAACAACGCTCTAGCTATCAGTTTGATTGCATGTATTGTAGCGTAGGCCCGTTATTATCGTGTTTGTCTAAATTGAGTGTACTGTAAAAAAATATTTTTGTAAATATTATTAGTATTACAACACATTTTATATTTTGCAAATAATATAGTAACTATAACGTGGAAGCTTACGAAACATAAGTATAACATTGCCATTATTACTTTAACTACTGTATAATTGGACTTTGCCTATTAAAATATAAACATGGCAATCTTTAAATTTGTGTTCATAAAATACTGTTTGATTAGGTCAAAAGTAGTATCGTCTTACAATAATTAGTTTTCCAAAATATTAGTGTATTTTTGTAACAATACTAGGAGAGAGTAAATGAAAATATACTTTTGTAGTGATGGTTATTGCAGAAGTGGTTTGGAGTACTGTAATTCATTTTATTTTCTGTATTCGTTTCGGTTTCAAATACAGTAGCGTTCGATTATTTATTAAAAAAATAGTATACTTGGTATAAACTTAAATCTATTTTTTTATGTTATGATGATTTTTATATTTATTTTTGCGTTTTCTGCTTCTAAAGAAATCTAAGTGGCATTTTATTAACCACTATGATTAAGAATGGGGCAATTGTTACTTTATGGTATGTGGATAAAATATATTCACCGGCCTCTTTGTCCCAACAGGAAGTTTAAGTATGATTCGATTCCTAGTCACAGTAATTCCCACATTTATATTTTCTTCTTTACATCGCGGTTGTTTAAGGAAAAGGAAGGTCTTTGCATCTCCAAACCCACAAGCAATTGCTCTCCTCTTCATTTCCCAGTAGTCTTCAATCATTGTACCTCTGATATGTTAGTGCTAAGAAAAGCCCTCTGTCGACTGCACCATATATTTATCTTTTCTATTCAAATATTTAAATATTACTCGAGATTAAAATATTTTTTATGTCTGTAAACATCTATATTTGAGATACTTTCATGATTTACATTATGTAGGATAATATAATACCGGGAAGATATTTATTTGAATTTTAAGATAGAATATTCCTTATATTTGCTTAAAAAATATTTTCTTATAATTTTCTCATATCCAATCAAACATCTAAATTGATTTAAAAAACTAGACACAAAAAATTGTTTAATGCCTAAAGTTTATCCCAATTTTATTTTAAAAGAAACATTTAAAGTGTTTTATACAATGAATATTTAATGTTTGGTTTGTATTTATAGAAATATAACATCATAATAGGCCCACAAGAAATTAAAATGTTATTGAACAAATGGTTTTATTTCATTTGATTATCAAGAAAAAGCTTGCAACATAACGTCAGAAAAGCTTGCGTTTTGTTTCCGTCTCTTGCAGTCTAAATAAACCAAAAATTTGACATTCTACTGCGGTGTTCATAATAAAATAAAAATAACTTATAAATGAATACTAATAATAAAATTTAATTAGCAATAAAATAATTAAAACCCGAGAAATTACGTATTATACAATACAATTAATACATGTTTGCATATAATAAGAATGTATTACACAACAGTACAAAATATTACAATATTTAAGAATATATGCAAACTAGGTTTTATAAGAACTTCAAACTTCAGTGCAGACTTATAAAAAGCCTGTGTGTCTTCTTTTTCTAGTATCCAATTTGCTTTTTGATGATGTTTAAAGGTTTTGGAGTTTGTAATACTGTGAGGTAACGTGTTAAAAACTTTTGGACCTATAGAAATAAAACTCTTTTATGAATATACCTGTAGTTTTATTAAGTTTTGGTCTTACGTCAACAGCACGAGCAACAACACGAGTTGGAATCGGAGTAAACCTCTATGAGTTTTACGTGTGATTATTCTCATAAAATATGTTTGGTATACTTCTATTGGTTGCAGTGTGATATTGCTAGCCACAAATCAGACCTCAATACCATATATCAATCTTGAATTACTTAAAGAAAAATACAAAACTCGGAGTAATTCGTCATTTAAGTAATTTTATGAAAATTAAATGTTCTCAGGCTCTTTCGTAATTGTGCTTGTAACTATTCAATACGTTGTCCCTAAGAAACATTTTCAACCAAAGTTACATATAAATATCTATTAGGTACTATATCTTTATTATCTGTTTGAAACAAGGTACCTTTTGTGAATTACTATAGTATAATTAATTTTATATTGTTAAATCTGCACACATTTTAAGTAAACCACATTAAAACACAGACCAAAATCCCTCCACTTTCATTAATATTAAAAGATTGTTAAAGGAATAAATTATTCAATATTTATACACTACATTGCTTAATATGTACTTAGTATGAAATAATATAAATTTTACAACATTTTAGAGTTTCAGTAATTCAAACTATGTTTGTTCTCTGACCATGTATGAGAACACTTAGTACAGAGCCAGCTTTTTTATATAGCTTCTATGAGTTCGTTAGCCAGTCTTAACTTATAAAACATTTCAGGATAGTGATAATTCGTATGTGAGTAAAATATATCTCGCGTATTTCACAAGTCAAAACCAAACGGACAATTCCCATATAGTTTTGCAAGTAATTTATGCAACATTTATTCTTCTATACCTTTAATGCAGCAGAATTGTAGCTCTTTAAAGTTATAGCAATATTTAATTAATATAACCATTATAAACTAATAATATATAGAAAGATTTTGGACTGCTAATATGAGTTATGCTAATAAATATGTTTTCATTTTAAGGTATAAATTTATACTATGTTATATATTATATATATACTATGGTATTTATCACGTTCTTTACAATTATACCAATATTCCTATATTAAGGGAAATAAAATATCCCTATCATTGCGAATCAAAAAATACGATAATGTTTCCAGCTGGAAAATAATTTCGATAAGTATTAGGAGTCCTACCATGTATGTGGAGAAGAAGTTAATAACCCGAAGAGAGCAGCACCACCAAAGTCACAGCTAGGCGACGGTGGACCTAAACTCTTCATGACATAGGACTCTCAGGACGTAGTAAACTTCTTCAGATCATACTAAACTTTCCTGATTATAAATTATTAAAAAAATATTATATTACTACATAATTGTTGTAAAAAAATATTTCTTTAAATTTTATTTCCGTTCAACCAAATTTTGTAATATAGTTCTTTACACCTACAGTGGAGCATTTGTATAAGTCTAATAAAATTTACAGTTCAATGCAGTGTGATCTAGTAATGTGCAAGAGCTAGTAAACGTGAAAAATTTGCGGAAGGTAATATAAGATACACACCTGGCATATAAAGGTCGACGGATGAAAATGTCAAGTATTCAACAAGGTTAATAAAATAGCCTTAGGTTGAGTCGTATAGAGGTTTCTTGACATAATATTCTGGTAATTGTCCTAAGTATATGCTTTATGTCCTAAAGTATTATATTTTAAAACACATGAGTCCTCTAAACCGTTGTAATTAAATGTAATGATTTTAGCCTTAACTTACTAAAAGTGAAATAATATCTTTTGAGTACGTATATTATGTCAATTAATTATATTTAGTTAATATCTAGTATTTATTGTACCATAATCTTATCTAAAATGATTTCTTCATGAGATCGGAAACTAAGCTAATCACTATATTGAAAGCTGATTTTCTTAAAAGAAAAGAAATTCAACCTACCGAAACCCTCCAAGTATAAGTCTTTGGGAAATTATGCGTGATCCCAGGATTTAAATTTACTAAAATTTCAGTTGAAATGCAATAGTTTGGCTATCAACCTCACATAATTTTACAACTCTCATTTGACATACTAAAATTATTTTTATTGAGTTTACTTCGCTTTTGTGCACCTTATTCTGTATGATTTCAAACATCCTAGGTATTCGTTTATTACTTATACATGCGAAGTAACACGCCATAGTATGACTTCTGACTTCAGGTAACTTTATTGGGACCATTCCAAGAGAAAGGGTTTTTTATAGAGGTAACGTCAATTTTGCTCTCCTCGCTGTTCTATGCATTTTAGCTTCCTAAGTGTAGAAAAGTTAACCACTAATATGTAGAATTCAAGAAAACTTTGGGTTTCTATTTTTTAGGCTCGTTTTTTAATATCTTATCGGCGAGAAAACCTGGTACGCACAATGGTAAGTATGAAACCAATGGCCCACCTATGGTGTTTTTTAAAATAGTGCTCTAGTAGTACCCATTATGTTGACATCAAATGTTCTGAGCAATTGTATAATTATTTTATGTATTGCTGGTAAGGAGGTCTGTTAACTACAATTCTGATTGGATCTTTTAGTACGTGTTATTTTCTATACTGCGGTTAATTGAAAATTATAACCAAAGTATAGTAGGAATATCGAGTGCAGCTTTATCTTTTCTCAAGTTTAATTTTGGAGATAGATCCTGACAACGAAATTGATTGGGACTAAATTCAAAGCAGTATTCGATATATTTTCCATAAATACCCTTAATGATCGCATCGATCCTTTGCACTATATCTTTAAATCGACATAGTTTACAATGATTTACAAGACAACATTCCCAGTTCATTTGTCCCTTGTATTCATAATTATAAATTTACGAAACATAGCTATAAAATCATTTTAGAATTAAAATTAATAATTGTTTTTATACAGTGAATTTAGGAATCTTATCAAATCTGTTATATTTTTTAAAGTAACCAATAGTAGGAAAAATCTTAACTTATTAGCATCAATTTATTGGGTACCTCCAATTTTATCCGCAGTAGCTTAACAACTTGAAACTCTACACAACAGTAACCTTATCTTCATCTCTGGTTAAGGATAATAAATCCCTTCGGGAGAAGTTTTTGGTCTTCTAATTTCTCCTCAAACGAAGTATTACTGTTTATAATATTTGTAATCATGCATTGTGTTAGTTATTTACCTAAATAAGAGATCGGATTGCAGATCTCGAAACGTAGTGTTGCTGATGTTTTGTTTCATTGAACGATGGAAAGTGTCCGGAAAATCCTGTTTCCTCCACCATCCTTCCATCGTCAAAATTAAACTTCAAACAAAGAATATGAGTATGATATACAAGCAGAATGTATTGTATTATACTTAATCGAATATATCATTTATGTATTTTATTTTTTCACAAAGTTTTATCCTTCTCACTCTTACCTATATATAATTCTATTACTGAGCCAACTGTGTTTATAATATGATCTAGAAACAGATAATTTTTCTAGATTCCGGTCTGTTCAAGTTTAATTGAGCCGTCGAAAATTTCATGGTAAAACATAAATCTTTGAGCTCTTTGAGAATTCAATTCATTAGTTTTATTCTTATGAGGTAGTGTAATAGAAATTTAACCTATTTACACAAAATGAATTGCGTTTTAAAAGGCACGGACTGTGTGACAGGATTAATATAAAAACCAAACCGGTGCCCTTCCAAATATTATATGATATCATTATTAATGGTAAATTCTTATGTAAATAACATTTAATACTTTAATCATGATAGTCATTATAGGAATTTGTAAGAAACCAATAATGTAATTCAACATAATTTTTAATTGGCAATATTTGAATAAAACAAAATACAAGCATGCAATTAGATGATTTTAGTAAAATACGTTTATTTAAAATCAATTAGTTGTGTAATACATTTGTATATTAACAGAAATGCAGTTAATGTGTTATTGAAAACACGTAACAGCAACCCATGTATGCAAATGCTGGTAATGTTTGCTAGTTTCATAGATGAAGAGCAGTCGATGTATCCTTATTTAGATGTTAATATGTTAAGCAGTATTGTTTTATACCTACGGTATACTGACATAACCTTAGGTAAATTATTGTAGACTGTAACAACTACTCTCTCCTCCCTTACTCATTCCCCCATCACACCCTCCCTACCTCAACCATTTCTCTCTCTTTCTCATAGATACTAGAAACTTTTATTAAGAAAAATTAAGTAAACGTGTCACTGTTATAAAAATACCGGTTAGGCTCCATGTAATTTAATGGACAGAGAATTAAATTAAATCTCTCTCTCTCTCTCTCTCTCTCTCCCCCTCGGTGGTATTTAGGCGCCAGCTTTTATCGCTTATCGAAGAAAACAAAGTTACTAAATTAGTATAGTGCCAAATCCTTCATTGAGCTGTGAAAAATCTTATTGCTGTACAGATATTCTATGTTCCAGTTTAGCGTACTTATATCATTATGTCTAACTGGTATTTAAATAACACATCCAAATTATTTTACTAATAACTAGGTTTAAAATAGTATATCAGGTACGAATCATTTATATCCTATAAAGTTTTATTTTAAGTAAAAAACTAGGAAACTAACCGTTTATCATTGACTGTAATGTCGTTTTTTAAAATGTAAACTACTAGCTGTTACACGCAACTTCGCACGCAATTTTTAGAACCGAAGTCGTTATAAAAAGCAATAATTATGATATAATATGATGGGAATCCTACAAACATTTTAAAACTTAAGTAGGCATACATCAGGTAGATATTATTAAGTTCATGGTAAATAGTATCAGAATTTAACGTAATTATTATTATTATGTTTGGGGCGTGTAAGAGCATTTCTCGTTCTAATTAATTGTATACATAACTTCACAGCTGAATCTGCCTTGTAATCCCGATCAAGAAAACATAAATCTCGGATCACACAGGTCTCGGAAACTTACTTTGTTCAAAAAATGTATATATTTCCAGTCCTTGTCATATATTTTAGGTCTAAAATATTTCCAGTACCATAGTAGAGTTTACCTGGTTGTTCTGACGAAGACAAAATATACATAATTATATGTAATATGTAAAATAGGACCGAATTGCCTACTTCGGTTAAAAAGTGCCTACTTAAGACCGTTTAAATTCACTTACCTACTATGTCATAGGTTAGCTTGCCATATTGCCTCGATTAAAATACTATATACGTTCGATTATATAGTTCTTGTAACTCTATTTTGGTCAAACTCGTGTTGGCATTGTTGAGTTTGCTAGGATTGAAAAGCCTATTACGACCTAGGAGGAAGTCCTACGTACTTCTTATGTACTTTCGGTATAAGGGGGAAATCCTTATTAAGGTATGCAACATTCCAAAATAATTGTTATTAAAGTTTTACGTTACACTTGTTTTTGGACAAGCCAGGAAAAGAATGAATCGTTAAGGTATGTTAGTATTCCTTTCTCTGTTTTCCGCAAGCCATTGTTAAAATTTAATATCATAATGTCAAGGAAGCCCACCAGTTTAAAGTAACTTATGTGAAAACATTCGTAACTTTGTTCATTAAGGTTAGTTTTATAACAGTATTTAATGCATTAGATAATTTTAATTCATCACTGGCGCAATCTGGAGTACAATTTGTATATTAATATTTAATGTACTATCTGCATTACACTACCAATCAAGCACTGTTTACTTATTATTGATAAAATTTAAATGCAAACAGATGATTCAGAAAGTTTGTCGAATTATAGCTGTCAACAGCTGTTTAGTGCCACTTTAATTTGAATTATGAAACGTTATTACGTTTCGTTCTTATTATAACATTCGAATGTAAACAAACTAATTTTTCAATTTGAATTTGACTTTATTTAGTGAAATGAATGTGTTATGGGTGGTAAAAAGCACTATAAGTGTTGATTCAGACCAAAAGCTATACTTGTTCCAAATTTCAGCACAATCCGTATAGCAGTTTCAGCGTGATTCGAGAACAAACCTCCAAACATCTAAACGTACAAACATCCAAATATTCAAACTTTCGCATTTGTAATATTATTGGGATAATACTAGGTGACGAGATTAGTTTATATAACAAATCTTAACACATTTCTTTATTATTTATTGCTATAGAACACTGTTAGTTGATAAACGTGCGGATAACTAAGGAAAATACATCGTTTATGTGATCATATACAAAAGAGAGAAACAATAAAAAAAATTATTGTAACATTAATAAAGCCAGTTGATTGGTCAAGTAGTGAACAACAATAGGATGTTATCACTAGCCTCTCTCTTTAACAAAGTTCAATCTTATCAGTTTGATTGCCTGTATTGTTGTGTAGGCTCGTTATTATCATAATTTATGAAATCGACTGCGCATTTAAAAAAATTACATTAATTATTACATATTTCAAACTTTCGCTATCTGTTAGTAAAACGATATGATTCCTTTTTATTACCTTTCCCAAACATTAATAATTTTACAACTGTTTAGAACTAAGAGCATTTTTATAAATTACAATTATATTATAACGGCTGGAACCGCTCGTTTCGTTTATTCTCACATCCAAGCACTCCTTAGTTAATAATGCTAAAATTATATGTAGGTAAAACCTTTTTTATTGCTATACACAATCATATTATACAATCTTATGATATATTATATTTAAATTATATATCTTCGTTTAAATAACCGGTTAAAAGTTGTTATTAATTAAGCTATAAATATTGTTCTATTTATGTTTAATTAAAAATTATACATAATAACTATTAAAAAATATTATTGCCGTTTCTATTATAAATTTAGGTACCTTTACATGTGTATATAATAACAAATGCATACATGATAAATACGTGTTTGCATCCCAACATATCGTAGTGAGAGTCAAAATGGGATTAATTGGAATTTTCTTATTTAAAGGATAATACAAAATTAAAATAAATATTATTTTCGTCAAAACCGAACTCATATATTCCGATTGAGGAAAACAATTTGGGTTATTGTTTATTTTTATAGCCCTAAAGTGTGTATCTTTAAAACGTGCTTTATTTTTCAAATAATAAAATTTTTACAACTCCACGAGTCCTTAGAGATTTTACAACACTTTTTTACATTGATTATCATAATGCAAGAAGTTATTGTACTACAATTAGTTTTTTCTGTTCGCGCACACACGCACACACACACACACACACACACACACACACACACACACACACACACACACACATTCATGTATGCCTCGTACATGTATGTATGTATTTGTTTATATTTATATATTAAATAATAAGGCTATTGACATTTATACACATTTGATTAATGTAAACAAAAGTCGTTTGACAGGTATTTGGTCTTCCGATAATGTGTTAGTATAGTTATTTAAACACATATGTGAATGAAACGTCCAAATACAAAATAATTGAATCGTAAAAAAGTGAGGGTTCTGTGGTGTAATAGTAACACATTCACCCGGCAAGTGAGAGATCCGTGTTCGAGTCCCGGCTGAGCAAGTACTTTTTGTGATTCAATGTTTATTGAAAAAATAAAGAAGGCTATTGCCATTTCTATACGTATTTTATTAATGTATATATATATATATATATATATATATATATATATATATATATATATATTATATATATATATATATATACAAAAATTAACTGCAAAAAGTTATTTTTTATCAGTACATAAAATCCAAATTTCAAGTGCCAATTCAATAATCCATGCAATAAAGAAGTAGACAACTGTCATTAATTGACGATCATTGAATAAAACATATAAGAGCAGGTATAGTGGAAATTTTTATCTTCATATTTACATTGCAGTTGTTTTAGGAGAGGGAGGTGTTTGCATTTCTAAACCCGCAAGTAATCCCTCTCTTCTTCATTTCCCTGTAGTCCTCAATCATTGTACCTCAGATATTTTACTACTCAGAAAAGCTCCCTGTAGATTGCACCATATTCAGTGGTGGCGGAGTTTTATATTTGTAAATTCATATACTTACATTTCCGGATTAAAATGTTTGTTGTATTTTTAAATTTCCCTACTTGTGAGATATCCATGACTGGCATATTTCCAGATACAAAATTATTGTTTGGATATTCATGGGTGTTTTAAGATAAAAGATTCCTTATCTAACACTATTATTA
This sequence comes from Homalodisca vitripennis, assembly GCF_021130785.1. Lineage (NCBI taxonomy): Eukaryota > Metazoa > Arthropoda > Insecta > Hemiptera > Cicadellidae > Homalodisca > Homalodisca vitripennis. Next base: position 30,020 of record NW_025778499.1, on the reverse strand, counting down.
ACGATAAAATCAATCAATACAACTACAGTCACATAAACTACACACCAACGTAAGAAGCACAAGAAAAGGATGAGACTCATGGTTTAACAGACGACTACTGTACCCTATTATAGCTGGTGACTTGCTTAAAAAGTTAACCATCTCTTTAAACTAAATTATTGTGCTTAAACGATTTTCCAATACAAAACTACTCGAAAAACCGATTTAAAGAAAGATCTATAAACAGGAATTCATCATCCAAAACTCTTATGTTATGTGGGAGGTTTACTAATCTGACATAGTAAATCTTTTATACGTCGATTCCTCAAGTACAATTTTTGCTTTGTTTCTCTCTGCTGCAGGTTCGAGTAGTTATGTATAGGCAAATCGTTAATTTCTGTTTAACCCGAAATACACGCAGAAAGAATTAAAAACTAGAATGTAGTAGACTGAGATCTTGAATATATAAAAATAGTATTTAATTCTATGGTTCCTTACGAATGTGATAATCATACTTCCCACTCCTATAATGCAATGCTAAAACTGGATTTAATGTTTGGTAGTATAAAGACAGGCTGGAATCTGCTTATATGCAATATATCACTGTTTTTTACATATTGTAGACAGAGAAAAATTAAATTTTACCAGTTCCTCGAGAGGCAAGTTAGTATAATAATTTGTAAATATCAATTAGCGGATATGAGGATATTTACTAAGATTTAGGGTAATTTAACGCTGGAGGTTTGAGACAGAGTCAAAAACCAGACGCTGCAGTAAAATGACGGTAAACTGGAGCTAAACTCAACATTAAACTTTTACAAACACTTTTTACCATAGCTACGTTATGTTTAGAGAATCGATTGCTCCACCGTGCTTAGAGATCGTGTCAGAAACATCATAGTGCACTCAATTGTGCACCTTACGAGTTAATGAGCCTCCTATTTCATATATGTGTAGGATCACAGATTTCGTATCGATGTTAATGTTTGTTTTGAGCTTCTTCGGCGCTAACTTTCTTTGGATTTCTTCAGCCTATCATAACTCCTAAAAATTCCAAGAATGACGTCTGAGACATTGACAGATATCATACGATTCAATAAAAGGAAGGTAAACTGGAGAAAAATTCAAAATTTTAATAATACTTTTGTTGTTACAATAGGCAGCCTTTCTCCTTCCTACTCAAAGAGATAATAAATAAATAGTAAAACCTTTAGATACCAGCTATTTAGCATGTTTTAATTATTTAACAAGTAACTTTAGTGTAGTGTTACTACTTTGCTATAATTAGTTACAACGATATAAATTCTAAATTAGCAGTTAATTATAAGTGCAAGTGTAACATGTTTTATCTCAAGGAATTTAGTAGAATTTTCATTAATAAGTTACATGTAATAACTGGTTTACATTAATTTCAATTAAATTCATTTAATACATTTCGAGAAAGAGGTGTAACTATCCAGCAATGGGTTTCGCTGGTATAGATTATATTCTCTGTTATTACAAAGTAATTCGTCATACGAGAGTTGAGTTAGTGATTTGTCAATTGGCGGGGTAGCGCCGCGCGGTGCGATAGCAGTCTGTCTACGGGCAGTCAATAACACGTGATTGATAGTGCGATAATGGAGACTTGGGATAAATCACTTTATTCACTGCGGTAATGGAACACTTGTTATGATTGAACGACTTTTCAAATAAATCGACCGTTCCTCACTAAATACAGATAAGCGTTACAGATTTTGTAATCGTCCATCATTCCTCCTTATTTCATTTATAAACAATTCCAAGATTTAAAATTTGATATATCGACTTTTATATTATCTGTCATTAGTATTGGCGAGTCTAATACAAGTATACATGGATCTAGACATTTTTAGATGCATATCAGAGACTATTATAATTACAACATGTACCAATTGCGCTGATCCAATCTATTGTGCTATTATGAACTAAACGTATACATCTAGTAATCAAAAGTGCTGCTGCAGTCGTAGATTTAATTTTACGGTAACAATAGATACTTACATTGTTGTCTCTGTTTTCTACTAAATGTGATTAGTTTTATTTTTAACTTTAAAAATCTAGTTATATTGAAACTTCTATTAATCTTAAGCAGATTCCTGCCTGTATTTATACCTCCAAACATTTACCAAAGTCCTGTTTTGGATGATTTAGTAATATTGTATATCCTAGGCGATTCCTCTATTTAAATTATGAAAGTGGATAGTCTGTACATATTGTAGTTTTTATAGTTCACACATAACATTGATAGAAGTTAGTTTATTGACTAAACATGATGATTTTACATAGATTGATTACTTGATCAATGGGGCACCAGTGGATGTCGTCCCATCGCTCTGAGACCTGGCGTAGGAGCAGGAACATCTCCATTGTGACTCGAGAGGTCGACCCTTCTTTTGAGGTTCTAGGAGATGTTCTCCGAAGCTTCGATGTGTAGAAACGAAAAGGCCTTTACTGCTGCCTGCTATGTGTCTGCGCTGAAATTTGTAGCTCCTTTTCTACTTTTCGTCAGGCACTTGGATGCTAAAATTCTTCTTGAAAGAGTTGCTTCTAAATGCTTCGGTGTCTTCTAGACGGAATTCAATGGTCAACGGCACTTGCTTGCAAAAGCTCTTTTTGAAAGAATTTTTCCTAAATTCTTCGGTGTCTTCTGGATGAAATGCAACGGGCGTTATAGTTGGCTACCTCGTTTTGACCTGTTCCTTCTTTTTTAAACTTTTTTTAGGTACTTGCTTGCAAACAAATAAAAGTAGTTTTATTTGTTTGCAAATGGTCCTAAATGTAGCGCAAAATATAAATCAACCAATTCAAATTAAAAGAGACAATCGTTACCTTGGAAATAAATTAAAAGACAACTAATATTTTATAATTCATCTTCATTAGTTTCCATGGATTTGCTGATTGTAGAGTGAAAAAACTCATTTTGGAGTCCACAAGAAGTTATGAGAGGCCTAATTTATAATGCTATTGTAAAAGTTATTGAGGAATTTTCTTCTAAATGCTTCTCAGTATTACCCCAAACTGTATATATGGACTGGCAACTGTGCATGAAGCTTCTTTGCTATATAGCCTACAGCTCGTTGACATTGCCGGTGGGAAAATACGTTAACAAACGGGGAGTCGGTTGACAATATAGCGCACATGTTAAATTAGTGATAAGTGTAGGAACATGTTTCTCAATAACCAATAAACATATCAAGATAAGGTTTTTTTATTTGAATCTGTTATCTCTTATTTACAGCACAGCAAATTTCCATAGCATAAATTTAAATATTAAAAATATTTTTTTTATAGATGTAAATTTTTATCAATACTTTTAATAAATAACTTTTTTTTAATTATTATTAGACTACATACAACAATTTGCTGTGCTATAAACATTGCTGTAATTACTAGGAACAAATTTTTTTTAATGATAAAAATATATTGAGTGGTTCTAGAGAAACGTGTTCCTAAACAAAGAAAAACAACAATTTTCAGAAAACTCTTTTAAAGATTGCATATACAATAATCAGAAACATAACATATGTACATTTAATGCATTCCAGGACCATAACTAGGGTTGTCAGGATCCTCCTCTTGTTCATATAAGTCTTCTAAATGCCTTTTAGCCTCAGTTACTTTCTGGTGACACTTTTTCTTGATCTCTTCCACAGCTTTCTGCGCTTTGTTGATTCGGGTGACATCAAATTTTTTCATTGTTTCACAACAATAGCATGCGGGTGTGATCCCTAGTTTGCTCAACACTTCACATTTTATTATGTTCCCTTTGTTGAAACTTGCCACAGCATCAAATACAACTATTTCTAATGTTTCCTTCATTACGAAGGTTGGTTTTGGAACTCGTGACCAAATTATATTGTGCAGTGATTCACTGGGGTTTTGAGTACCACCGTGCAAACATTTTGATAACAATGATGGATCTGATAAATCTCTAAATATTTGTTTCACCTCTTTCATGACAGCAGCAGCAATGTGATTGTGATTGTTGTGATCATAAGTTTCATCATTTATTTTAGCTAGTTGTTACTTACACCAGGTATCTTGGCTAGTACTTATATCAAGCTAGTACTTGGTTCTGGTTCTTGACATTCACTAGGCACAATTACTTTTTTACCACCTGGATTTCTTTTCCCTGTAAAGCACTTTTTGAAGGTTTTATGTGCTCTAAGCATTTTCACAAACAATACACTACACAGTATAACTAAATATTATAACTTAGACTGAATGAAAGCAAGAAACACAATGTATGTGACAATAATAAAAAAACAACAATTAGGGTTATGTCAAATCTCAACTGACTGTAAACAGATGGGTTGAACTTGCATATTCAAAGCAGCATAAAGCAGGTTGGCCAACATAAACCTAATAATACATATGCGCTTCAATAAGGCTTATGTATGACAATGATGCAGAGTACATGAATTTTACGAGTCAAAATATGCTGAAGCCATTTACATAATATTATATTTGGGCGTGATATTGTTGGCCGATTGGAATAAAAATTGTACCAAATTAAACAGGAGAGTCTAAAGATTAATAAAAGCAAATAAAACTTTTTTTAAGATTTCATGTCAACCGACTCCCCTTAACAAACAGTTCGATGGTGGACAATTTAGATAGATAGTTCTCATAATAAGACTTAGAGAAAATATTTTAAAATGCTTTTGTAACTAAACAGTTACATCTAACTGTTTATGATGATTGCCTAGCTATATTATATTGGTTCTGAAAAGTCTTTAAATAGTCTAATTTCTTCTATACTACTAAATCTAAAACCATAAGACTTTGTACCGTAAAATAGGGCATACAAATTTTACTTTGTCATTTAATCATTAGCTCTTCTCCACCTTAAGGGGACGGCCCGTAAAGATTCGGTGAAAAAGTGTAAGCATAGGTAAATTTCTAACCATTCTAAAGTTCTTAATTAGTAGAATATCCTGACCACAAGGTAGAAATCAAAATTTAGTTCGTACACGAAATGTTGGCGCTCGAAAATTTCAATTCTGATCTAATAGACAAGTTTAAAAATTTCTTAATTTTGTAACCATATTAGATGAAGCTTCATATTTTCATACACGATTTGTGTACACAAACATTACTTTAAGCTGTATTCAGTGTCCTGCTATTCTTCAATGCGAACAATCCACGAGGAGTTAGTAGAACATTTTTCATGTAAGCGTAGCTTTATATGCACATGATGTTAAAGGGACCCGATAACCGCACTTTGAAGGAGTTATCCGTTATGAAATGGTGGTGGTTCAGAGATTTTAAAAGTAAACCGAAAAAAGACAACAACATAGACTAGGAACCGAGAGCCACTTCATACTGTCTAAGCATAAAACTTGGTTATTGATCGATAGAGGAGGTTTTTCCTAAAAATAGAATTTATTGTCAACAATAATTGTGGTGAACCCAAAATGGGAAACGTAAATTTTCTACAGGGTTTAAATACAAAACTATATATATATATATATATGTGTGTGTGTGTGTGTATGTGTATTTTTTTTGCTTTGCTTTATATATTTAATCTAAATGTCTGAGACATAAAAAATTTTTACACTGTCAGATAACCAGATAAACAGCGTCAAATTACAACTGTATTTTTGCCTATCTAAATGTCTGAGACATAAAAAATTTTTACACTGTCAGATAACCAGATAAACAGCGTCAAATTACAACTGTATTTTTGCCTATCTAAATGTCTGAGACATAAAAAATTTTTACACTGTCAGATAACCAGATAAACAGCGTCAAATTACAACTGTATTTTTGCCTATCTAAATGTCTGAGACATAAAAAATTTTTACACTGTCAGATAACCAGATAAACAGCGTCAAATTACAACTGTATTTTGCCTGTTTTAAAATATATACATCAATCCGAAAATTTATAAAAAATGTGTCAATGTATTAAAAATATTATACAAGGAAAAGTAATAACTTAATATGTTTACTCTCTTTTTACTCTCCCAGTTCCACCTCTACAAAAATAGAGTGCTTGAGGTTCGATTAAATTCTTAGGGGACATTTATTGAGTACGAGATAAAGTGGTATATGTGTTTACATGATGTAAATCGGCTCTCAGCTACTGATCTAACTGTCATAAGACTTCTGGTTCAACAGACGACTACTCTATGTACTCTATTATGGTTCAGAGGTTTTAAAATATAACTGTAAATAAGACTGCAGCATAGACTATGATACGAGAGTCACTTTGCACTGTATAAGCATATAACTTGGAAAATCGCTCCACCATCTATGAACGGCCATGCACCACCACCCACCGAATCAAAAAATAGCTATCAATCCTGTGTTGAGTCACAGGTCAACCGCGCTAACGGGCCGAGCCGTAAGTAGAACGCCCGAGGTTTAAACCACAATCCCCCGTAGAAGACGTGGCCCCGTCACGGACCTAAGTGCCACGATGAGCGTGCCACTGCATGGGCGACTAAAGATAGTCGGTACGTGGTGCAAACATCGGTCCGAAATTCATTTAAACTCACTTAATTTTTCATGATTTATCGTGAGTCATTGTTTGAGCTTCATTTAAACTCACTTCAGGGTCTCCGGTCTGTGACCGGTAGCCCTATTTCTTGGTTATAACACGCTTTTCGTTTCGCTTACGCCCGGGGAGGCGAAGTGTTTACCAATAAGGAGTTGGCACAGCCCAAGATAGTCGCTGGCGGGACCGTAAAGCCACCGCAGTCGAGCTATTCAAGCTGCCCAAGGGTATACGCCACGTGTGAGCTGCGTACCGGCGGCCACAGAGGACCGCCGGCGAGCTCGCGGAAACGCTGTGGGTCAAGGACATGACTCGAGATCGGTAGGTACCGCCAGAAGCGGCCGCTCCTCTGCCCAGAATGATTCTCGGGTCGGCAACTTGAAATCAAGGTAAAAGGCCAATCAAATCGAATAAAATGGCTAAAAACCTTATTGATTATGTTGCACAGGCCACTACAGTACTTTGGGAAGGTTTTAATTACTTTTTATTTTTCACTCTTGGGACACCACCACCTCCCTATAAGAGAACTAGAATTTCCATGAGACATTCCGCTCGAACGTCTCGCAAAAACCCGATGTGCATTTCAGTTATACTTTTTTATATTTTAGAAAAAATGAACTCGGATTATTGTGTATTAGAATGTTACAAGAATAAACACGGGACACCGAGACCCCCGTCCCTCTTACTCATGTAGAGGACGCCATCTGCGTTATGTGTTGGGGTGGAGGTGCAGAATTCTCTTGACTTCTGCGCCTAGCCGAGTGTCTAGGCGCGAAAGGTCATTTGTAGAAGATCGGTCCATCGTGAGCCGATGGGCGAACGCCGGCAAAAGAGAGTCATAGTTACTCCGGCCGTTTACCCGCGCATGCTTGCATTTCATCACTTTGACATTCAGAGCACTAGACAGAAATTACATTGCATCAACACCCGCGGGGAATCAGATAGCGTCACTACCCGTGGGGCTATCGCAATATTTTGTTTAAATTAACAGTCGGATTCCTCTGGTCCATGCCAGTGCTAAGTTGATCAATTATGGCAATCGCCGAGACAGGAGGCCCGTCCAAGCCGGCTGCATCGGCGCCTCCCGGAGGGGACTGACCCGATAAGGACCCGCAAGCGACCAGACAGCCAACGCCTCACAGCAAGGAAAATCCGTGTGTCGCCAAGGTATAGCAACGCGACGCGGCAACCGCCGATCGACTCGCCCAGGCCCAATACACCCCGATTCTCAGTGCCAATCCTTGTTCTTAAGTTACGGATCATGTTTCCTGACCTCCCTTACCTACATTATCGAATAGAGGCTCTTAACCTTGGAGACCTGCTGCGGATATAGGTACGATTCGGTGCGAAGTTTCCACTTAGCCCTCTCCCGGATTTTCCGAGGGGAAGATCTGGACACCTCCGTAACTGCTGTGCTCTTCGAAATCTAAACCCTATCTCCCTGCTAAAGGATTCCAGGGAACTTGAACGCTTATACAGAAAAGAATACTCTCTCAGGATCTCCCGACGGTGTCTCCGGGTCTCTTTGGGTTATTTTGGGTCTCGATGAGGGCTCGCTTTGGAACGATTCCCCTACCGGGTTCCGGAATAGGAACAGGATTCCCTTTCTCCTAGTGGGTGCCAACACGTCATCGACGTCCATCGACATGGGACTTTTACTAAGGCTAAGGCTCGACTAAATCTTATGCAACAGCTGTTCACAAGAAACCCTTCTCCACGTCAGTCCTCAAGATCCTAGCTTGAGTAATGCTACTACCACCAAGATCTGCGCTGAAGGCTGGAAAACATATCTTTTAAAATTTTAAAGGAGTTTTTTTAGCAAAGATAGATACTTCAAAACAGCACATTAAAAGGTTCATCAAGCATAAATTTGATAGGAAACGTTTTTGTGTATTAATTTCTAAGTGAATATTCATTTATTCTAAATGATATTGAAAACATGTTATTGCAGTAACAATGGACCAAGTGTTATTTCTTTATCCGTAACCGTTCAGAACGAATACGTTGTATAGTTATCAATATTTTAAAATCAAAATGTATACTAAAACCATGAACCAACACTTCATAATACCATGTACTTCATACATTGGTTTTACAATGCAGTTCTTTGCCGAATTGTACTAAATGAGCAGAATCAAATACAAGAGACACGAATCAGGATAAGCGGAGTGTTCTTTCGGTCCAACTGTCAAAGTAAATTTAGTGAGATCAAGTGTGGAGAGGAGCGCATTTTGTAACGTTTATTTGTGGGGGTTGGTATTTCTGGAAATAAAGACTAAATAGTATTTGTCTCACACAGGTCTTTCACAACGTTAGAAGTTTACAATATCCTGTTAAGTGTACATCCAGTTTACGAGTACAGATAAAATTTAAAAAAATCTAAATTTTGCTTATCTACATTTACACTTCTTTAATCCACTAACCATTTCTCCTTTAAGTACGTAAAGTTTCTTTTAATAAAATTTTTAATTTAATTCTTAAAAATTTTAATCACATTATATTGTAACTTTTGAAACATTTGCTATTGTAAGACCCATAAATATTTTTGGTTGTTTAAGAGACTTTTCCATTATTCCATGTTAGGTGTAAGATTTAATTTGTGGTTAGAGTCAATATGTTTTTTACTTAATGAACTATATATTAAAAAAATAATGTAATCCATTACTGTTTTATCATAATACCTTTGTTTACTACGCTTATGCTTGGTTAAATACTTATTTTGATATACGTAAGAAATAATCTTCCATCATTTCGATTCCCACATAAAATGAAATTTAAAAAGTTGAATTTATATTGTCTGTGAAATATTGATTATATAATGAAAATACGTTCTCTGTTTAGTTACCTATAATTTTATACATTTCCTGCAATAACTTATATGACCCACACCAAGGATCTTTTCTGTACAAAATAAGAAAGAATGTTCGAAAAATATTATTTAATTACTATTAACAGTAAAAGTGTTATCCAATAGCGATGTACAGTCCTGAATATTTTGAACCGATGCTTATTTTCAGATTATTCGCTATGTACTAAAATAAAATAAGTTGTCTTCTAGTTCTTGAAAATATAATATATAGTAGATAGAACATTTTATATTATTGTCATGTATGCAGCTTTTTATTGCTTTAAAATCCAGGTAGTCTATGCAAATTTTAAAATAAACTTTAATAGTAATTTTTCTAATTAAAATTACACATTACATATAAATTAAACCATTACATTTAAAAATAATATTTAAGCATTCATTGTTGAAGTATAACGTAACAAACTTGAACCAGTATGGATAGATATATTTACACGTTATGTGTTATTATCAACCAGGGCAGGTAATAATAGGTTATGAATACAATTTTAAATATTTACTCCTAGATCACAAACTGAAAAAGGGCATAGTTAAAAGTATTTGGAGAAATATTAACTGGTTATATAAATTTGAAATATCTGATTACCAAAATACATACACTTCATAAATATTAAAATTTTAAAGTAGAATAGACAACTAGTAAAGATTTTTTGAGAGAACACGTCAATAGTGACGTCGACCACTATACTATTTAAATATACCATGTTTTTTCTGTATGTACCTGTTAATGATAGACTTCCAGTATTTTGTATTGGTAGTACGTTCTTCTCTACAATGTTTACTCAGCTGCATGGTCGTCATATTTCTGGGTACCATCATAGAATGATGAGCTAGTTGATTTACGTGGTCCATCAACAGAGACAAATGTCTGCCATCCACTCTCAATAGGGTTATCCATCCTTCAGTGCTAAACGAAATCTCGCGTTAGCTAAAAACTTTCAGCATACATAACTACTAAACTGAATAAAATATGTTTTTTTAAATTTAAATATTTATTACAAAATTATATAAAATACAAGCATGAAAGTATTAATCTTTTCCATATAAAAGCAAAGAACAGTGGTAAAATAGTATAAAGAGGTTCTTCCTAATAATTTAAAGTTTTAACGACATAAAGTTTTGTTTATTAATCATATACCCGGAAGGTTTTAATTATTGTATTTAGTATTTATTTAGGTATTAATTATAAAAAATCAAATGTTTAAACTAAACATTTGATTTTTTAAACACTTGAAGTGACCGTTTGGCACAAAATAAGATCGTACCTTATAAGTCATACTGTCATCATTTAAATTCCATTTTAACAATCTCTGTTCCCAAGTTATCCAATTATCATAATGTTTGCAAAGTCAATGTATTTTTTACAAGGTGCAATAAAATTAAATAATGCCAAAAACATTCGTATAAGAAATATACTCGAAACATGTGTGATAAAACATGTCCATGCAGAAGTCCTACGAGCATCTGTCCTAACAGAAACGAGCGAAGACAACAGAAATTTTCAGTTTCTGTCTCACTCTTACTCTCTCTAGTTTTGGAAAATTTCAAAAAAGGAGTTTATCTGCATAGCTTCGATTGGTATATCCGTCAATTCACAATTCCTACTCCAAAAAATGGTTATATAATCTCTTACGTGAAGAGTATATGTATATCGCAGTAATTTGTCAGGGAAAATCAACTAGTCTTCATATCTTAAGAGCATTCGAAATCTCGAAAGTATTTTTTTATCAGTTCAAAGAATCTTATGTTGGATTTGTTAGAAACTTGAATGCTCCGCAGGATGTGAATGTCCGTGGTCCTACCATCTTTCACCTCCTAAACAGATTTTGAACTGAAAATAGAAATAGAAATCCAAATATCCAGATAAGGAAAGTAAATTATCATGCCGTTACAAATATACTACCTTATTAATTTTATACACTACATAGATTTTAAAACTAGTTCTATTTGGACATATGTTTTTGTAAAATGCCAATAAAGTGAGGCACAAACTGGTTTACAAGCTTTATTATGCATACGCTTCTCTTCTTATAAATATGCAACGAAATTGTATGAAATCTGAGAGTTAGATACAGTAAATGTGTAAAAATATATGAATTATGTGTCTTTATGAATTATGTACTGAGTAATATTATAAGAATAATTTTTCTTTTGTCTATCATATTTCATTGTATCAAAATGCTGTGAAACTCTCCATTTAATGCAAATTTTATTCATTGGGTACTTCATTTAATCGACAATGCATAGAGTGTTGTAAATATACTCACTGGAACCATTATTTATCATTGGAAAGGTGCAGTGTCGTTTAACTTAAAGTCATGTATGTCTTTGATACCTTATTCTGCGTTACCAAGATCGTCAAAGTTTAATATTTACTTCATACACTGAAAATATTGAAAATATTATTTCGTTATTGTCTGAGACTTAAAGTGACGTAAAGCTTATCACTCGGGTGGTTTATATATGTAAATTTTTGTTTATCTGTTTACAGATTTGTCTATCTGTACGATACCCTAAAAACAAACTGATTATAGATCTGAAATTTGGTATGAAACTACAATTCTATATAATAAAAATAGAGTTCAATGCAGCGCACGTTCAATGGAATATGTCTGACCGTCAACGTACATTTAAAATTGGTCTAATGGGTAACCATGATAAAAATTAGAAAATAACAGAGTAAATAGAAAAAAAAGTGAGAGCATCCATGCCATTTAAACATTTACTATATCAACACGTGTAGCGTAATGAATATATATATATATATATATATATATATATATATATTCATTAAATCTGTATAAATGGCAATAGCCGAATTTAACTTATTTCAATAAACATTGAATCGCAAAAAGTACTTGCTCCGCCAGGACTCGAACCCGGATCTCTCACTTGCCGGGTGAATGTGCTACTCTTACACCACAGAGCCCACAATTTTTACGATTCATATATATATATGAACATCGGCTTGAACTGTTGCGTGGAATTTCAACAAAGCCTGTTACACGCTTTTTTTCAAGTATTATCCATTTTATAGTATTCTTTATTGTTATAATATAAAGAAATATTGTTAATTTAACCTTGAACGTCTTTAATATTTCTTTTTTATGTAAGAAATGACATTTGAAATATAAATTGCCTTACATTATCAAGATTGTGCAACGAACTGTAATCGTCCTCATTGCCTTTATTGACTCGTAACTGACAGTAATTGAGCTCATTATTGCCATCCAATCACGTCCCACTGTGTAGGTGATACATTTATTAGACCTTCCTAATAAATTATACTACAGTAGAACCTCGATAGTTCGACACTTTGTGGACTAACGGGGTGTCGAACTATCAAGATGTCGAACTATAGGGAGTATATAGATTTTTAACACAAGGAATATTAAAAAGGCGAGTTTATGTTAAGATGGACTGTAATTTAATTAACAATGTACAACTAAACAAATATTAAACTGATGAAACAAAATGTATCAACTTACATTGTTTTAACAGTGCTGTACTTCTTCCTCTTAAAATAGTTAATGATTAAATGAATAAATGTAAAAATAAACAAACTCAATTCATAATATAGGCTAGATAAAAAACAAAATGTATATACAAAAATAAATTAATATGGGACAACTATAACTTGTAACATGGTTACATCATGTTTTACTTTTTACAACGCAAAACAGTTTGTGATTTTTAATTGTTTTTCACTTTGGTTTCTTCGCCGAGCCGCCTCGTCACGTAATCGTCGAAGAAAACAAAATGTTCATTCCAGTCGTCCCTTGTTCCTGTAAATACTGGATCGCTCCCATCGAAGAATTTTAACACCTTCGCTGTGTGTCAGTTTTGATTTTTGAGTGGTATCTTCGTCGTCTTCTGACTCTTCTTCACTATCCTCTCTTGATTTTAAAAGCATCAACTATTTCTTCCTCTGATAAGTTGGTCCGCTTTCTTCATCTTGTTCCATCCACTCGAAAACATCTGTAGGTGAAGCTTCTTCACAACCTGGGATTTTTTCCATTAAAGTGGCTAGCTCGTCATCTTTAATTTCTTCGTTGAACTCATTTCCCCTGGTGGTCCAAGAGCTTCCTCCAAGAACGCACGAGCGTTAGGGGATTGAGTTCATCCCATGCCTGGGAAATCCAGCCAACAACATCCAGCATATCAATTTTTTTTAACTTATCCACTAATTCGACTCCTTCATCTAGGGCTTGAATGAGACATGAAAGGAGTTTCTTCCTATACAAACTTCTAAGCGTTACCAAAACTCCTTGGTCCATAGGCTGGGCAAAGGGAGGTTACGTTAGGGGGCAAGAACATAGCTTTAATTTCTCCGTCTTGAATGACATCTACAGCCGGGTGCGTTGTTGCGTTGTCGCGGATCAAGAGTGCTTTCATTGGAAGGTTCTGGGACTTTAGATGCTTCTTAATTTCGGGCACAAACTGTTTGTGAAACCATTCGTTAAAAATGCTCTCTGACATCCAAGCATTTGATTGGTGTCTGTAAAAAAACGGGGAGGTCAAAATGGTCACCATTCATTTTAATATTTTTGAAGGCTCTAGGTTTCCTGGCCTTTCCTATCAGAGCCAATTTTAATTTATGAGTTCCTGTTGCGTTACTGCAAGCCAACACAGTAACTCTGTCCTTACTTTTTTTATATCCTGCTGCAGCTTTCTCTTGTTTGAGAGCCAAACTTTTTGTTGGGAGCATTCTAAAATTCAGACCAGTTTTCATCACAGTTATAGATTTGCTCTCCACTAAGGCCTAATTCTTCAATCAAAGCTTGAAAATTTCATTTTAAAATCATGTGAAACTATCGAGATTTGCTGACAGTTTTTTCTCCACAAATGCTCAATTGTTTAATACCATACCTCTCATTCCATCTGTCCAGCCATCCAGAGCTTGCTGTGAATTCAGGCTCTCCCTCTTCTTTAAAGTTTTGATAAAATTTCAAGGCCTTTTCCTGTAAAATCGGTCCTGAGATCGGTGTCCCTTTCTCCCTCTGAATCCTAAACCACTGGAAAAGAGCTTCACTTACTTGTTCATACTCAGACCTCTTCATACTCCTCCTCTTGTCTAACGATTCTGAACACACTCTTTTCACACACCAAGACTCAATTTCATTTCTAGACTTCCTCCATCCAATCACTGTTGACCGACCAACGTTCAAATCACTCGCCACTTTCTGTACACTTTCACCTTTGTCAATCCTTTTTAGAGCATCTAATTTCATTTCCATCGTAACAAAGCACCTTTTACGTTTTTTATCTGACATTTTAAAAAACAAACAAATTACAAAAGCAGTTCAGTAACACCAACTACGTATGTCTAACGATCGTAAAACAGTAACGTATCACGAAAGGAACAAAAAAACGCGTCTTAACTCCCGCAGCGTCACGAGCGAACTGAGTTGACGACTAAGAATAGCGGGTGAGTCAGAGGGGGAGGGGGAGGAGGATGCGCTATACAAAGGGCAGTGGCGCGCGTTCACGGCAACAATGGCGGGCCCGTCAAGGACACCACTTGTCCCTGCTGTCTACGTTATGTTGGTCACGGCTGGTGTCGAATGATACGGACTGTCGAACTATCGAGTGTCGAATTAACGAGGTTCTACTGTATAAGAAATACAGTTTTTTACAGCTGTAAATTCACATTTTGTAATTATTTATGCATGAGGGACATAATGCCAACGTTACGAAAAGATCAACAAATACACTTTTATCTAGCACTTTATTACAATTTAATTAGATTTGCTATATATTTGTCAAAATGGAATGGAATAAGGTACTGAATTTTAATTTTAAACACAAAGAATTAGACATTTTCTTTAAAGTCAATGTGAGAATTTTCTTTCATCTTCCGGGTTCTTATTTTTCGATATTTAAAAACCTCGTATCATTACACGTTTAGGACAAACTGTTTAGAATATTTTTATAATATAAACAATAAATAAGGCCAAATGACCAAAACTGTAAACATAGAAGAGATTCTAGGTTATAAAATTAGTAATTAGTTATGACTCACTGTATGCAGGCTTATGAAAAGATCCGGAGTATGTCCTCGAACACATCAGCTCAGCCACCAAACCATAGAAAGTTCCTGGGATTACTTAAATTTTATACACTTAAACCAATGAGCAGGTACAGTGTTATGATGCCCTGATACCGTGTATAGCACAGTTTGGAACCGGTTTGAGACGAGTCACATCACAATAATGTGCATGATGCTGATACGAGGAAGTAGTTAAGGGAAGAACCCTTTTAGAAAACAGAAAATTGAGGAAAAGAAAAACACGGCATAATGTGCAAAAACCTTCACAATATTATTACATTTTTTATCTTGGTGCCAGGGAAAGACCAGTAGTGACTATGAGATAGCCGACGTCGTTTGCATACCACGTGACATTGGAGCAATAGCCAATTGGAAGAAAAAATGGTCATGTTTGTGTAAAGCTGTAAAACACGATTTCATGTTTGGTTGTTTAGTTTAGTTGTTTTTCATCTTATTTTGATTTGAATACCTTTGAATTATTTCATTTTAAATAACAAATGTCGCAAAAATTATTAAAGAAAATTGTTTTTAAAAAGCATTTTTATAAGTTCTACATTATTTGTTTCATAAAAAACGGATGAAAAACAACCGAACTGGACTACCTACCATAACCTTTTATTTTACAGCATTACGTACCCAGGGAATAAAAGGAATTTAAAAATATTCGTTAAAACCGAGCCTAATCCAACTGAGTGACATGTTACTATAATTGAAATTGTTGTTCCTCATATATAAGAGAAGCCTCATGCACGGAGTCTGTAGGTCACTTCGTTTTCGAGTCATCGTGTATATTGAAAGACAGAGAAAAATTAAATGTTTCCAGCCATACAATTAATAGGCTTCGCTAAATCTTAGCCAATTATAATACTATATGATATTTTTTTGTACTCAACAGGTGTTAATGAATGTTAAATATAGCTTTAATGATTGAATATATTAATTGCTAGCAGTTACCTGCGGCTTTTCGTGCAGTTTCGTATGTTTTGCACATGTATGAGCACTTATCGAGTGAACTATTTACAGTCATTTTAATTTATGCCAGCCATAATTAAAACAAAATCATTTTGAATCCCTCCCGATGAAGAAAACATATGGGAATATACAGCTCTTAAAAGCATAGTTTTATATAAAGATGACTCAGGTAGGTTTAATAGCAGTCTTTAAATTTTTAGTTAAAGTTCGACTACATTTTCTCTTATTTCTGCGCTGCTAAATGTTACCCGCTACTCTGCTCGCAGTTTAGTAGGGGTTGCACCACCAGCGCTGGTTCAAGAGAATTACATTTCAGACCACAATGTTAATGAAGTATACATGATACAATCAGTAAATTCCGCCAAAAATGTTTAAAGTATTGTAATTTTAATTAATTTAATTTTTAGTATGGTTTGTTCCATAGTTTATTTTGATTCGTTTCTGATAAAAAAATATATACTACAGATCAGAGAAGCCTACTTCTGTCCAAATAGAACTTGGGTTGTATATCAATCTTTTAATATACAATAACAGTTTTTTTTAATACTTAGAACATTTATATCTGGAGATGGTATATTAGTTTAAAAGAACAGTCTAGCGAAATTCCATCTATAATAGTTCTTGTGGTCTGCTTGAAAGAAGTGTTCGGAGTCAAATTCGGATTTTATCATGTTGCAGGATATTTTCTACGGTAGATTACCACTTACATTATCGGCTGAAACTAAATAAACGTGATGATTTACGATTAATCTTTAACCATTTACACACTATAAATGTAAACAAATTAAAAACAAGAAACAATGTTTACACAAGAACAATGTTTACAGACTCATTCAGTCTATAATATTCACAACTTTAGAGTTCAAGATAGTATTTTTCACCATCTTAAAGACATAGCCTTGAGTGATTTTTGAAATAAGAATATAGGGTAAACCAGACAATTATTGGCACTGCTACAGTAGTTGTCACCCTTCCCCGTGGGAATTTTCAGTTTAATAACATTTAGGTTGGCCAAACTGGTTCCTCTGCTAGGTTAACTGTAATACCAGTAGAGTTTGCCATGTGGTTTTTAGTAGTCTCAGCTTCAAGATTATAAGGTTAAGTGAGCTGCTCTACAATATTAAAAGGTATGTAAAAAAATCTGCTTATTTCTTAATAAAATCGTTAAGAATGTTGCTACACAAACACTCTGTCTTAGCTAGCACACTACACAATTGTTGTTAATTATTTAAGTTACCCTTCTATGTTGAGGTATGTAGATCTAATCAGGGTGTTTTTTTCAATGTACATAACCTCAAATTAAAAGAACTATGGGGGTGCCAACTACTGTAAAATGTAAAATGTGCTTTTTTTAGTTGTTGGCACTGGGTGCCAACTACTGCAATTTTAACAGATTTAAAACTTAATGAATTTTTTATGTTAGTGTTACCAAAGATATTATGTGAATGTTAAATAACCAATCAAATTCTAATTAGTATAACATTTTACAGTAGTTGGCATGTTGTTTTTGTTATGACCTGGCATGCCAATAACTGTAACAACACAGTACTTGGCAACTGGGTCAAGATATAGTTATTGGCATGCCAATTACTGAGCCCTCAGAAGAATGCACATTAATTAATTACACTTTTCTTTTAAAGTTAAAAAACACTTATTTTTTACTGAATTAAAAGTAAAACAACCCTGAAAAATGAATTAAATCATATGATTGCTGTATGGTTCCTACAGAAACCATATGATTTCATGTATTTTCCAGGTTTGTTTAATTTTTTAATTCAAGTATACATCTCCAAGCAACATAGCCTATTCCTTTACAATACGCCTAATATCTCGATGTTTTTTCCAGATTTTAAATCTGCTAAGGATGCCAAAACAGAGCGGTATAAGCCTGAGGCTCTTCAAGCAGCATTGAATGATGTAAAAAATGGGATTGCTATCGAAAAAAGCGCCTTCAAAGAAATATGGAATTCCTCGTGCGACAATCCAGTTCCGATTAAGCTCTCAAAGTTTGCTAGGGCTGAGCGAGGCCCCCCGCCAATATCAAGCAAAAAAGAGGAAGATATGCTTGAAAAATGGATAATCGATTGCAGTAAAAAAGGATTTCCGACGAAGAAAAGAAGATATTCAGCTGAGTGTGCAGGAATTTTTGACTCAGAACAATAGATCAAACCCGTTTAAAGAAGCCTACCTGGTATTGGTTGGTATCAGGCCTTCCTTCGTCGCCCACCCTAAAATTACACAACGCACCGCAGAAGCAGTCACGGCAAGCTAGTTCTTGTGTAAGTGAAATGGGCATTAAGAATTGGTTCAGCAATATTGATAGTGTTCTCAGCGAAGAAAATGTTTTGGACATTTTAAAAAACCCGGACAGAATATTCAATGGAGACGAAACAAATTTTCAATGTGCCCGAAAAATTCAAAGGTTTTAGCTCCACTTGGTTCCAAAAATGTATACGAAATAGACAAAGGAAAGGCGGAGTCTGCCGTTACTGCTATGTTTACATTTTCAGCGTCTGTAAAGTTGTTCCACCTATGCTTAATCTATTCCCTACCAACGGTTGCCATCTGCTATTGTTAATTCTGTCCCAGTACGATTGGGGCATCGGCCACAGTGATAATTGCTGGATGAAAACTGAGCTTTTTTATGAGTATATAGGCAACGTCTTCAACACATTATATGATAGAAAATAAGGTTACTTTGCCTGTAATCTTATTCGTGGATGGGCATAAGAGTCATTTATCATATCAATTGAGTACCCTGTGCAGTGAGCTACAGAAAATTTTAGTAGCTTTGTATCCAAATGCAACACGTATTTTGCAACTTGCAGACGTTGCTGCATTGCTGGCATTTCGACCAATAAAAGCTGGCTGGAAGCAAGCTTTGATGAAATATAGAAAAATCATCCTACGGAGGCAGTCACCAGGGAATGCGTTGCACCCCTATTAAAGGAAGTCGTAGAAGCGATAAAACCCGAAACCCTAAAGAATGGATTTAAGGCTTGTGGCCTTTATCCATGGAAATCGGATGCCATAGACTTTTCAAAGTGTTCTTGGAAAAGAACGTAAAATAGTTGACAAGAGCAGCACACCCAACCAAAACCATCAACCTTGAACAGTTTTGAAGGAATTGTAGGCGATGAAATCCTTGACAAATTTTTGTTAACATCGATTCTGAGGTCAACAAAAATACAGACACCCCCTCTATTATACACTCTATAGGGTGTGGGATGAATTCAAGAGGAGTGAAAGTGAAAATTGTGATCAGACTAATGTAATTATTGATATACCAGCAGAAAATAACGCAAAAATGCACTTCCATCCACAACCATGAAGTCCTAAAAAATGAAAATCCTTTAGGAATGGACCACAGCTATGCCAACATCTACTAAGTCAAGGGAAAACCAACAGTGCTACTCCAACACCTACACAACCTAACAAAACCCCTCTTGAAAATCCACAGTCATCGCAATCCACAATAGCAGAAATACTATTGTGGCCGGAAACGCCAAAAAGGAAAGGAAAAAGGGAGACGGAGAGAGTTCCCTTTGTCATTACATCAAAAAAATGGAAATCCATCTTTGAGGAAAAAAGGGAAAAAAGAAGGCTGAAGAGGAGAGAAAGAAGTCAGAAGGAAAAAAAACTCCGCGAAGATAATAAAATTAAAAAAGAAAACCAGAAAAGGCAGACACAAAACATGACAAAGATGAAGAAAATGTGGAACTTCAAAAAACATAGCAAAGCCACCTAAGAAGGAAATAAAACAGTTGCTAATAATGTTGTAAAAGAAGAAAATGGACAGAAATTGGACTTGCTAAAGAGTGTCAACAAACCAAATGTTTTAATGAAACAAACTTAGGGAATAAAGTAAAGCTGGTGGGTTTATGCTACACGTGCGGTTTTCGAACATTAAAGACACATATTTTGAAATGTGGATCTGTGTGATAAGATTTATCATAAAGAATGTTTTGCCAATTGATTTTGAATTTGATGAGTTGGACCCTGTGTTTGTCTGTGCAAACTTGTGTTGAATTTAATAACGATATTATTAATAGTGATCTTAACCTATTATAAAATGCCTAAGCAAATACATTAAGGCCCTACCAGTAAACAATTGGTAGTATAAAATTATTAAGGCCTAAATTATTGTGTTTTTATTTAAATTCAGTGAAAACATTCAAATATGTTGATAATGATGAGTTTTTTAGATGAACTATGAAGTATACATACAAAGTCTACAATTTTAAATTTTTAGTCATTGGCATATAGGTGCCAATAACTAAGCTTGGCTATGACAAGTACTATGAAATGGGTGCCAATAACTGTAAATTGTTTTTTTTTACTTTTTATAAAAATTTCATTAAAATTAAATATTTTTAAATTTTTGAAAGTTGTTGTTATTTTGATGAGCACAATAGTCTATTGTAATGATTTAATTGGTACCACAGTTAAAAGAAAAAATGTGATAAAACCGATAAAATTTAAAACGAATAAAAATATTAATCATATTAGCATCTAAAGGTGCCAAACTACTGTATAGTTTACCCTACCTATATTCATTCTATGAACCGTAAGAAAGTAAAATTTCAGTACAATTGATTGAGTATTTCACGGCTGTAAAACTAAACAAACAAACGAAGGCACTTTCTGATTGGTAATATTATTATGATGTTCAATTAATATGGTGTAGTTTATTTAGCTGAACGAATATATTTTTTATGTATTCGGTTTTGTTCACAGAATTATTTTATTCAAATCCTTACCTATTATACTACTGCTGTGAGACTACTAGGATTATAATCAAATATAGAGATATAATTTTTTTCCAGAATCTCTGTTTCTTTATATTTTACTGAACCATCACAAATTGCATGTATATAATTAATTAAATATTGATCTCTTTGTGGATGTATTTAAATAGTTAGATTCTTATGAGGTAGTCCAATATAAATTTAATTTATTTACACGGTTTATTGACAAAATAGGCCAGGTTGAGGCATGCACTTTATACCACGATTAGCATAGAAAGTGAACAGGTTCTCTTCCAATAATTATTTAAAGTAATTATTCCTATTATTTCTTTTAAAAAATTAAATTTTTATACTTTATTCATTACATTGAGCCATAATAAGAATTGTTATGAAACCAATAACGCCATATCATGTTAATCTTTTATTGGCTCCTATTCAAAATAACCTTATATTCTAAACTACAAGTATGTCATGAGATTATTTTAGCGATTTAAAATCGATTTGTGGTAAAATATGTTGTATATTGTCATAAATGAAATTAAAATGTTATATAAAACACGCAACAGCGTATGCAAATGCTGATAATGTTTGGGTTCATAATTAGAGATCAGCTGGAGTAACTTCGATTAGATGTTAATTTGTTGAGCAGTATTGTTTTATACCTATATTATACTGACTCAACGTTGTGTAAATTAATGTAGGCTGTAAAAACTACAGTTGGGCTGTATAGTCGTATTTAATTATATAATTTTTAACTGTCAAACAGTGTGAGTTAAAGACTTTTTTTATTTAATGCATAGTAGAAATTAAAATAGATAGTAAAGTCGTAACACAAAACCCATATCTTTGTAGATATACACAAATTTTGACATTTTGCATTTTTATGCCATTCAAAGCATTTATGTAATCTTTAAAATGTAATTTTTTCAATTAAAAACATTTCTACTATTCCAAGAGTCCGTATAAGTTTTTAAAATACGTTTTTTACATTAAGTATTATATTGAAAATAGATTGGCGAACTAAAATTTGGTTTATTTTCTTGTAAAAATTTCGGGTTGAAACATACTTATATTTCTGTACCAAAAGTATTTTGAATAAGTATATTAAATGCAATCTTCATGTACAAAAGTCTTCTCCATGTTCAGACTTGGTTCACATAACATTTATCATGACTAATCTGCTAGACAATGTCTCATGGTTTCCCAGCCACGATTGGTGAAGTTTACAAGCATCCACTGCAGTACTAATGGCTTTTAGTCCGACACAATTAGGTGTTAACTGCAGTGAATGTGGCCCTTACTCCTTGCCAACTGATCGATAGCCAAATTTGTAGTCGAATAAAATAATAAATTTTGTTTTATTAACTAAACAGTACACATATTAAACAAAGTCTAGACTCCTGTCTTATAATAATTCTGATATACATAATTATAAATATTTTGAAGGATGCTTGATAAATTATTCAATTTTGTTATGAAATGAGTGCAAATTAACCTCTATTTAAACATGTAAAAAGCCAATGTTATATACAAATATTTAAATAGCTTTTTTAACATTAACGCTTTAATACACTTTCTATCAAAAGTTCATGATGTTCCCTAGCACTTTCTAAAGAGATGTTGTGTTACAACAGATGTGCAATCGCTCGAAACAAACATTTCACATCAAGGTTGTCTGGAAGGTGCCAATCATTTTCATAAGACAATACCAAATAATACTAACTTTTAACTAACTTTATATAATTATTAATTTATAATTAACAAAGAAAAATTTCAATTGCATGGATTATTTCAAATTAAAGGAATTGCGACGGGTACTTCAAATATGTGTTTGTTGGAAAATTGTCTTAAAAATCAAAGCTTGCCTTCTCTGTTGTGGCTGAGGATTATAGGCGATATTTTCGTAGTCTGCAATCATGGAGAAATTTTATTTCCTTTTCAATTTATATACATCTCCGTATCTAACTGAAATACTGGTCAGAAAATTGTAACTTTTTACTGCAAGCTGTAAGGTCCCAAGTCAGCTCATACTAAAATCTAAAAAAATGGACTTAATATTCACTAAATTATTGTATTCCACTCGATTCTTAAGATTTATTTTTAAATCAACAACGTGGGTTTTTATATACAGCTTAAAGTTAAAAGTAAAAATCAATATATGTTATAAATATGCTATTTTAAAATTTTTACTGCAATTTACTTCTAAAGTTAATTTTTTATACCTTGTACTTTTTGCGTCATAATAGCAGCAGCATCTGCCGTGACAGTAATATATTACATAATATTTTGTTTGTAAGAACACAGTTCATCTAAACTTAGGTACATGAAGGCAAAATGTATCAGTTTAAGTCAATTGTGTTTTTCACGTCTAATCAAGTTTTAATTAAAACTACCGCTAAAATTTTAATTCAACATATTATTACCTTTTTACTGATTACGTACTAAATAAACTGTGTCAAACTGTTCCTGTTAGTTCAAAGCATTAACAACATTTAGCGGGATTATCGGATCTTAGGATGAGTGTGATCGAAGCGAAAAAATATCTATATTGACTATTTCCAATCCTCTTTTGGGTATATTGGGCTTGTTGTAAGAGATTGTTATTTTTCATGTTTCTTAAATATTACATTTTTAGTATGTAAGCATAAATTTACAAAAACAAGTTATGAATATTTTGAAAATTTGGAATATAAAAGCTAACACATGAATTTGTATTCATTAACACAAGCTTAAAATCACGCCAGACTTTGAGTGAAATTATTATGTTTCGCCGTCATCAAATAGTGTACGACATCTTTGCCCAGAAAACCAAAAACAATTCCTTAACCTGTTTAAATTTCTGCACAGGAATTGTAGAGTTTTCAAACCTTCTTAAACTTCTGAGTTCGCTCATTCAAAATTTATCGTTTCCTCAGTTGGACATAAAAAAAAACACAAATATGTTTCTATCGTTAACTGCTGGACTCCGCTAAACGACCAGGAATTAAACTTTTTAGTGACTAGGTCAGTTACTAGAATATGCCTCAAATTTTACAGTTTGAACGTTTATTGTAGCATCGCTTTGTACATGTTCTTAACACGAGTAGAATCAAACCCAGTTTTTCAAAAAAAAAACCATCGAAACTGAATAAAACATTCATTATTCAGTGACAATAATATGCTTATTTTAAATGGTATTATATTAATTGTGTTTTCAGGGCATTTACCGGGTATTTTGAAAACTCACCTATCAATTTATAGGAGCCTTTATTATGAAAAGTGGTAAATTGCAAATTATAGTACTGTTTTCCAACTCTAATATATCTTCAAACCTTCAAGTCCTTACATCCTCTCAATGTTTGTTTAGGATCTGTAAAATATGTACTTATTGGACAGTAAAGAAAATGAGTTGATATAAACTTTTGTATTTGTACACAATCATGGGACTCGTTCTCTGCCAATCGAATTTTGTCAGCAATTCCAAACAACATAACCCAGTAAAAAATACTTTGCCATATAGCTCACTAACCGTATCATACTATAGTCACTCTACAATGGTCAGGTTTGGTATAAAACGAAACAATCCAAAAAAGTACCTTTCGTCACAAGTGTTCATAAGTAACGTAAAATGTCGTAAAACTATCACAAACATCATAACATTATTTTACTAACATGTTTCTTAAGGATTTTTTAGCATTTCCTATAGAGCGATACAAACCGTGACATTTTTTGACTGCCAGAATTTTAGACTAGTAAAGAACCTATGTGTACCATTTTTCCAATATCCAGGGGGGTTTATTTCTATATTGTTTTACCTTCCAGTTCAACCAACACCTGGTGCAATAAATATTAATATCTCTCTAATATCTGACAACCATATGAATGTGCAAGAAAGCCATATCACTAACGGCTAATGGCGAGATATTGAGATGGACTAACAGGTCTACTCTACTTCAAAGGATGACTGTTAGAGTGAGTGGTGCCCCCTTAGTGGCCTGTTGCTAGTCGGTACATGAGAAAGTGGTCCTCTGCTCGCTATGACTGGAGAACAGAGTTGTCCTTTCCCGTTACTAACATATAGCCAATTATCTCTTCTCACGGTATAAAAAAATGTACACATATAAAAATGTCGAACGACTCTACGGTCTTTAATTAGTCCTATACCTACTTAAATCTCAGACCAAGTCATGTCCCTTGTACATAACCTCATAATTCTTGAATTCTAGCATTATAAATCTTTTTAAAAGAAAGCATATGGAAAAAACATTTTTTTTTTTAAGAATAAATAACATCTCACCCATCATACTGTTAAATGCCAGTCTTTTCCCATAAGCCTCTAAAAGTGATTCCTTGTGTACTTCTTTGAGGTGATACGTTCTAAGTTTCATAACGTACTAATCATCTACTTTTGGTATTAAAATTATTGTTTTTGAAATACTTGTACCGGATTATATCTGGAATAATGTATCCTCCTACGCAAAATTATGTTAACCATTTATTGTTATTGATATATCCAAACTTGTTTCTCCTTTCTCAATATATTTAAAAAAACTTATTATCTTAATAACTCAACACTACGTACTGATGTAAACCAAATAAGGAACGTTTTAAATATGTGTATTGTATTTGTTTTTAATTATATTCTTTTAATATACTTTTAATTTGCAATCTAACAGATTTGTTTGTGTGTGTATAAGAACAGGAGTTAGGAACTTTCTGCTCAATTCCTCTATTAGTAAACATGTAAATAAAATATACGATTAGCCTTTTCGTAAGAAGAGTGGAGTATCAACTACCTGCACGGCCGCTGATGGAGTGGTTTCTTTACATGTAAGTTAACTCTTTTTGTGTTTTTAAACCAGTTCTGTAGTTACAATAAAACTAAAGCCAGACAACGATGGCATTTGTTTGTCAGACACCGTGGTGTGACATGCAATCAGTCTCTCTACGAGCAGTTAATAACACGTGATTGATAGTACAATAATGGAGAATTGGAATAGATCACTTTATTCACTTCGGTAATGGAACACTTGTTTTGATTGAGCGACTTTTCAAATAAATTATTCATCTCTCCTAAATGCAGATAAAAGTTACTAGACTTCGTAATTTATTGGAACATTTCTTTTTCTTTCGCACATCGAATACTGTTTCTAATTCATTTCCTCAATATGATCTCTAAGAGGGTATGATATGTACTATTGTATGTTAAAAAGAAATTAACACAAATTAACTTGGGCCTCGTGTATCGATAATTTTGAATGAGTTATGTCTGTCACAAGTGTCTCTTTATAAACTTACACTAGACACAAAAAAGCTACACAGAGAGACACTGTTGTTGTACTTATTATTCCTGCTGTGTTAAATGAAACCACTGAGATAAGAACCGGTAATAAACAAAACAACGATTAATAAAACCATCAGCTAGTGATTAAATGTATAGAACTTTGAAATTTCTTAAACAAACTTTTAACAAATTAATGTTTTTTATAGACATTCAATTTTAAAATATCCTATTTATATTGTAATCAAAATAGTTTTAATTTTATAAAGGTTTATTAAATTAAATTGTATGCTATTAAACCTGTACACTGCACTAATAATTTACGTTTAAATCTTTATAATACTAAGACTACGAGGAAATTCGTTGAATCATGTTACAAATATTTACTATGACCAACATAATAGGAAAAATAACTACCCACTTAAGTAAACAATCCACTCAGGCTCAAACTCTCATTGTGAATCATGTATAATAAAATTTAGCCAGACACCACTCAGCAACAGTTAATAAATTAAAGATATAGCTCTTCATTTCTTTTAAGAAAACTTTAAATTATCGAAACCAGCCTTGAGGTAAATCCTAAAATCGTTTAAAACATTTTAACAAAATATTTGTCACTCAGTCCCAATTTAAAGTTACTTACGCACTTTGGTGTGATATACCATCCTACCATGATAAATTTACAATACATACATATTTAACTTCATTAAAATTACCGTTAATTTAACGCAATGAATAAAATGATGAACAAAATAACACTCTTAAAATAAATATGAATTACGAAAAAGCCTACTACATCACCTTTCAGGGACGTATAGAATACTGGAGTTTGTGTTTATTGTCATGTAGTGTTTTAAGCCTAAAATAGTGTCTTGTTAAAAGATCAAATGAGTGCAGATGAAAAATCTGAATTTGGGCCAAAAATCGATATTCTTCCTGGGAAAATATCCCAACACTTAAAAACATCTGAGTAACGTATTTATGAGTTTAGCCACACAAATTCTTACCAAAGGCCATAAACGTATAGTTTATTAGACTCAGAAAACTTACATTTTATATATAAATTGTTGGTATTTTATAATACTAAAATATACATTTTTAAATCTGAAACACCACAATTTTACCGATATTCGAGTAGTGTACAAGTTTTCTGTGTTTTTAAGCTAATATAGATATGATTCTTCTAACACAACTAAGAATTAAATTTTATTAACTGTTTACGATTCTATTTGCCCCGGAAAATGTAGTTTCACTGATTTTCTAATCTTTACCTGCCATGTTCGTGCATTTCAGAATATTCGAACTTACTAAAAGCTATATTCTTAGCTTATATACTTAGCTTCAGTAGGATTGGCAACAAAAAATTTGGCAATGTCCCTACTATGTGTTATAACCATCCAAATGTTTTCATCAAAAATTTTGATGAACACAACCCATTGTGGATTGTTGTTCGTCAAAATCTTGATGAACAAACATTCCCTTGCATAATCACTCATTACAGTATATTTCGGCAACGTATCGATTCGATTCATGCACCATTGGATTCGGGAAAAAAAGCCTAAGGAATACAATAGTTTTATTCCTCTTTGTATTGTAGTTGCAACGTACCAAGTTCGTAGTTTGGAACGTAAAAGAAGATGATGCAATTCATTGTGACCGCCATGTTGTCGATGCCGTCTGAGTTTGTAGATGTAAATACTAATATTAGTATTTAAATTTGGCCTTAAAAAAATTTTTACTAAATATTTTGTTTCCCATGAAATTCAAAATTTACATTTTTTTTTTTTTATTTGGGGGGACCATACCTAGCAAACCAAGTTATAGTAAGAAAACTATAAAAGTGAGATAGCCCTTTTGTGTCAAATTTATTCTAGTTTCAGAAACACATAAGCATTATACAAATTTATGAAACTATAATAACACTATATGACAAAAAGCATCGATGCGCATAAATTGCGAAAATAGGGTGTATATGTAAGAGTTTGCTAATAAAAGTTTTACTAATACAGTTTTACGTCAATACATGTTATATTGCATATTTTATTACTCAGAATGAAGTAAACTATACAGCATAGTAAAATAAATTCCATAACTTTTTTTTGAAGAGTCGAAAGAAGTTTCATTTTGTCGTTACTCAAAACTGTTGCGAAAAAGTTTCGAGAAATTTATTTATTCTAAAATATTTTTATTTGCACTACTGCAATATTTAACAATTCACCACACACTAAACACAACACTAAAACACAAATAAACCTACTAAAAACTTACTTAAATAAACACGACTCGTCACATCTACAACTCAGACGGCATCGACAACATGGCGGTCACAATGAATTGCATCATCTTCTTTACGTTCCAAACTACGAAACTTGGTACGTTGCAACTACAATACAAAGAGGAATAAAACTATAGTATTCCTTAGGCTTTTTTCCCGAATCCAATGGTGCATGAATCGAATCGATACGTTGCCGGAATATACTGTAATGATGATTATGCAAGGGAATGTTTGTTCATCAAGATTTTGACGAACAACAATCCACAATGGGTTGTGTTTCATCAAAATTTTGATGAACAACATTTGGATGGTTAATAACACATAGTAGGACATTGCCAAATTTTTTGTTGGCAATCCTACTGAAGCTATATAGCTTTTTAGTATCGAATATTCTACAATGCACGAACATGGCAGGTAAAGATTAGAAAATCAGTGAAACTACATTTTCCGGGGCAAATAGAATCGTAACAGTTATAAAATTTAATTCTTAGTTGTGTTAGAAGAAATCATATCTATATTAGCTTAAAAACACAGAAAACTTGTACACTACTCGAATATCGGTAAAACTGTGGTGTTTCAGATTTAAAAATGTATATTTAGTATTATAAAATAACAACAATTTATATACAAAATGTAAGTTTACTGAGTCTAATAAAACTATAACGTTCTTATGGCCTTTGAGGTAAGAATTTGGTGTGTGCTAAACCTCATAAATATCGTTAACTCAGAGATGTTTTTTAAAGTTGGTTGGGATATTTACCCAGGCATATTTTTAACCCTTTCCGTAAAATTAATGAACCACTCCCGTTTCGGTTTCAACAAAAACTGACTGCATCAATTTCAGTTTCTAGGGAAAATCCTATATCGAATAAAAACTATGTTTATCTGCTTAGAACAGTATGCCGGTTTGAAGAATACATAATTCTGGAAACGCTGTAGATATTTTTAATTAGTGTACACAAAATAAAAAACCCACTTTTTTTGATTTGGCGCTCTCGCGTTTGCAAAGGTAGTATTTTAAGTGTTATATACATAATTAAGCTTAAGTTTGTTTTTTTTAAGTCCCAACTGAGACTAGAATGGTTACATCAATTTGGAGGTTACTTTTAGCTTTGTTACTGATCTAAATTTAAGGCACGAGTAACATCCATTTAAACTACGAGATCCTGAAATAATTACTTTGTCAATAGTGAAGGTTATTAAAGTATGTCCTCAATTAAACCATTCTGATGACGTACCAACAATCGAAGCTAAAAAAATTTGGTTTAAATATTTCTTTATGTCTCCCAATAGCTTTCACACCCGGTGTGAACGCAGAAAAACAGGGTTTTACAAGGATACATCTTGAC
>NW_025778498.1:0-35971 GCF_021130785.1 Homalodisca vitripennis | reverse complement strand
CAAAATTAACGGTGGGTTATGGTCCAGATTATCTTTGGGAATTTTTTTTTACATATGAAAACTTAATAATTATTATTTAAAACTTTAAAATTTACTTCCCTTCACCGTTGATGTTGACGCAAAAGCGCGGTCATCAGCATCTTAGCTCGACACTGCAAGCTGTAGATCCGAAAAAAAGTGAAGAGTTTGTAAATTTCATGTCTAAAGCACTCGCGAAATTGTAATCAAAGAGACTTGAAGTTGAAATCAGAGACTCCGGTTGAACTTGGAACTCGCCAAAAATTAGTAAATTTATTGAGACAACTTAAGAATCATGGACAACGTGGTCTTATTAGAATATGACCACACTATTATCAATATTAGTCTGCCAAATAAAACATCAACCAAGATAAGTTACTTTAATTTACAAATGTACTATAAAATAAAACTCAAAATAAGATGTCTCACTTGAAAGAGCTTATTTATAATAAAAAAATATTAACTTTACTTACGGACAAGGCGCGCGAGATGTTACTCGGCAGCAGGAATGGCAGCTACAAAGTTTACGAGAGAAAAAATAATACGCGTGACAATTAGGTTATTAATACGCCAAGAATTTAGCTCCAAGAACATCAGATACCACATATATTAACCATTAACGAGTAACGAACCAGTAAAGGGTTGTGAAAATATGTATAATATAAAATAAAAATAAATGACGATACATAGTTTTAAAGTTTTAATACCAAATCTAAAAAAAAATTAATATGTTGAAATCTTAGTATAAAATATAATTTTTTATGACCTATTCAGTATATAAAAGGGAAACGTTAACATATATATTATATATACGGTTTAATACTAAAGAATTATCAGCCATAACTCGACAGTTTTCGATTATCATCCCCAGGGTTATAGAGCGTCGTTCCCTACGTCTCAGACAAGTTGAGCACTCTTGTTCACACGAGATAAGTGCTGAACTGAGCTGTTTGCTCACCTCGTGTGTTATGTTGACTTCAATAAGCTGATAGCTTAGAGACTGTAACTATTAGGTTTACCTTACCTTATCCATACAGGCCATAAATTAATAAGTGTAAAATTACCTATGTCTCACTTACTTGTGTTATGCTTAACAATCTATATGGGTATATATTATGGCACGCTCAGTTTCAAAAAACCAAGTATTGAACTTATGTGAGTAAATTTTAATATTTTATATAAAATTATTTAGTAGAACTATTTTAGTTTATCGTCTTTAAAATAGATTTTTAGAAAGTCCTTTAAGGTTGAATATGAGATTTGATATACGAATATCTTTTGTAAAGGTAAAATACACGTATTTTCAAAAATTGCTGCAAAAATGGATCAGTAAAAACTTATAAATAGAAGGTAGGTTATCAGGAGTAGAACTCTCCATTGATTGTAAATATTTTTAATTTGGATATAATATTTTTTCCACTCCATCATTTATGCTTATCCCAACATCTGTATTGCTTGCTCGAAGATACAAATTTACTCAGGTGTAATAATACTATTCTTTACCTTGGTAAATAGTACATAGTTTTTTATGTTTCATCATGTTACAATTTTAAGATAAAAATGCCAATATTTTCGCGGACTTC
This sequence comes from Homalodisca vitripennis, assembly GCF_021130785.1. Classification (NCBI taxonomy): domain Eukaryota; kingdom Metazoa; phylum Arthropoda; class Insecta; order Hemiptera; family Cicadellidae; genus Homalodisca; species Homalodisca vitripennis. Next base: position 34,370 of record NW_025778498.1, on the reverse strand, counting down.
TTTTGCAACAATATTTGTACATACGTTTGTTAAAAAAATGATAAGGGCATTTTCTACATTTACAAATTGTGCTTAATTGTAATTAATTATGCTAACTAATAAATAAACTTTCTATATTATTATTTGGTTATACGAGGTATGACCTGCTCGTATTTTGCAAAATTATTTGACTATAATTAAGTAACACATTATGCAAAATTTAACATCCTTCGGGTTTAAGGTCCTTTTGTAACAACTAGAGTCAGGTATAAGAAATTAAGCAGGTTTAATTTTATGAAACTTTAGTTATATTCAGTATAATTTAGCTTATTGGGTAAAAAAACTGTTGAACATGTAAAAAAAAAATAGTAATAAAATTAACTCTGAATTCCACCTTTATTTAATCTAAAAGTAATATTAAAGTTATTAATATATTTTTAAGTGAGGCAGATTCCTTCCAGTACTCAAACAAAGTTATATAATTAAGTAATTACTAACTTTACCTAGCAATATAGTGTCGGAATAAAATTTAAAACAATATCTTGTCTTTACTTTAGTAGTGTGAACTCCATTTAAAAAAAATATAACCTTTCTGCATGTTATGTCTCACCTTCATATAATAGGAGAAAATACTTCTATCCATTGGATTAGACTTTCTATAGTTGGATTTACAGATTGACACTTTAACAAAAAAAACTTATCTTTAAGGCTAGCCGGTTCCTCTAGTGGTTTTCATAAAGCACAAACCAGAAAAGCCTTTTCATATATATACTTGGTTTAGAATGGCAGGACAGAATGAGCTTCTCCTAATCATCGTCGTATGCCGTTCAACGGAATACTACGTGATTTACGTAATTCAAGACAATTTGGATTGTCCTACTGCTTAATAAGTTTAAAATTTTATTCATCTCTTCTTTTATACGGTTAGAAAAACTCTTCATTCGTACTAAATTAAAAAGGGTTTCTTATAACTGATAGCTTCAATTTAGCTCTCAAAAAACTGCCTGAAGACATTTTCGGATAGCTAAATATTTCAGATATTGTGGTTTTTAAATTTCAAAATCAAGCAACACACATCAGTCCAGCAAGAGATTTTGCAAAGTTGAGGTAAGTTGTTCAGAAACCAGCCATTACAAAACACCTTGTCCATTAGCTCAGTGTAATCTTCTCACTGCCCATTTTTTTAGAAAAAATCTGTTTATTTGTTGGTTTCCAATTATAATTGAAAATGAAACCTAAATGTACTGAAAACTATCATAAATGTTTCTTCATTTTTATAATTTATCATACAAACCTGGCGGCTTATTTATTTGAACGAAATTTTTTAAATTTATTTCCATCGTAAAATAACAACTTTTATTGATGTAGACAGGCCAATAATTGAATAAAAGTATACAAATTTAAGATCTGGACGGTCTGAAATAATGGAAATAGGCTACAAATGAGGCTGCGGTAAGCCGCTGATAGTGTTGCTGCGGTGATGGAGCGCCCTCACATAGTTGTGTAGTAGCTGTAGGTATTCAGCTCCAGAGTGCTTTATTACCAGTTGTTAAGTAATTGACGTCCAGCATTGTTTCACTCAATGAGGAATCTTACTTCTGCAAAACATTTCTGTCTGTGATATTTTGGAACTAGTGAAATATGAGAACTATTTGATCTAAATATTACACGCTAGCGAAATAGCATGCGTAAATATTTTTAGTATTATTTAATTAACAACCTAGTCTGAGATATATCGTAGCAAACCTGGGTTGTAACTAACACACAGTTGTGTATGCACTTAAGGCTTAAACCTTTGTTATATAGGCTAGTGTTTAAATTTAGCATTTATGCAATATCACTCGTATTATAATTACGAAATTGAAATCTCTTGACATTATTATTAAATAATACGGCCACATCTCAAGGCTTGCAATGGTATGAATTTTAATGGTATGATATAGTGAAACTTTTGAAATTATATATATATATGTGCATTGTAATATGTTATAACTAGAAAGTACGAAGTACCGTAGCTAATTTATGGTACAAGTGCAAGAAGCTTTATTATACTTATCTATTATCCCCTTTATGGAAAACTTTAAATATATCTTGTAGAATTAATACTCGAAACAACCGTACTGCTTTTAGTTTTTTAAATCTAAGTCTAAAAGAATATTATGTACTAGTTTAACGTAAGACTTTATAATTTATTTTTTCTAAAAAAGCAGTATTTAAACCTAGAAAATTTATAGTAATGCAAGGACGTTTGAATGGATATTCTAGAATGTCTTATATTTAATGGCATATTAATATAAAGAACATATGATCGAACCTACCAATAAATACTCGAAACAACACCGTAATGCTTTAATTTTTTACATCTTAGTCTAAAAGAATATTATCGACTAGTTTTACGTTACTTTATAGTTTCTTTGTTAAATAAAATGCAGTAAAAAACCTTGACACGCGATATCTCACCGTCGACCACATACAAATTTATATCATCTACTGTCCATAAATATATATATATATATATATATATATATATATATATTATATATATATATCTTAGCTTTACTCTAATAAAAATCTACTTATCAATTCTAAAACGGTATATATATATATATACACACACATTATATATATATATATATATATATATATATATATATATATATATATATATATATTATATTAGCACATTCACCCGGCAAGTAAGAGATGCGGGTTCGACTCCCGGCGGAGCAAGTACTTTTTGTGATTCAATGTTTATTGATATAAAATAAGGCTATTGCCATTTATACAATTTAACGTAAATAAAAGTCGTCGGTTTTTTGACCGGTATTTGTTCTTCCGATCATATGTTAGTTTGCTTATATAAACGCATATGTGACAGTTACGGCCAAATAAAAAACAATTTAATCTGAAAAAGTAAGCGCTCGGTTGCGTAATGGTAGCACATTCACCCGGCAAGTGAGAGATCCGGGTTCGACTCCCTGCGGAGAAAGTACTTTTTGTGATTTAATGTTTATATTAAATGTGATATAAAATGAATTTGCACTCTGTAAATTATTGTTGAGCCACAAAACTTCATAACTGTACTGGATTCTTGTCTTAGTACCACAATGGTTTCTGTTCTGACTGGCGAGGGGGTAGTAGTCACGTACATGTAATATATCCCAGCAAATACCCCAGATTGTGGCTTTTGATATTATTATATCTCACTGAACCTTGTTGAACATTTTATAAACTTTTCCATAAACTTCCGGTAAACTTTTCCAGAAGTGGATTATTTTTTTTCTCTTTGAAATTTTCAAAACAAAAATTTTTGTAATGACTTTTGTAATTTATATATGTATTTATTAAATAATAACTATTTTAAAATATTCTTACTAAGAAAATATTCACGTTGTGTGTGTGTGTGTTTTACAAAATTTGTAATTGTATTTAATTTTAAGTCAAATATTAATTTACACTATATGAAAACGTATCAGGAAGTTTGGTTTACCTGGATATTGTAGTTAAATAATACCGAAAATTATAAATTTTACAGAAATATGCCTGATTTTTACATTAGATTAAATGGGAAGACAGACTCCCATTACCAAAACCTGATTCAATCAAAATGAGCATATGTTTTTCACTTTCAATTTCACTTTCAATTCCACTAAGTAGAAGAGTGACTGTAATTAATATCCACTTATATCAAAGCTGTGTGTTTTTTATCGTTTTACAAATGTAACTTATAACTACGTTATTGATATGTTTAACATGCGCGTCAAACAATGTTTACTGATAATCCTGTCATATTAAAAAAGTACGTCGAAAAATTTCTCCATAAAGCTTATTTTCCTTAATAAAATTATCATTTTCGAATTCTATCTCTGAGAGTCATAAAGATGCCAATACAAAATTTTCATGGTGATGTTTGTGTTAAATCAAACACTGCAACATTATATGCCCAATAAATGCTATATTTTTAGTTTGATATTTGAGATGATATTTACCATTACAAGTATGTGATATATACCTATAAATTTATAATTTCTATGAATGTTACACTTTATAAGTGATATATTGAATTTTTATTAGCTATAACCACTGTTGCTGTAGAAGTTTCCGAGCATCAATTATTAATTTTCCAACTGTATCCCAGATATTCCTAACACAACTTTATAATATTTCTTGATATTATAGTTACACGATGTCCGCAAGGAATTGATTGAATTACGATATTCCTAGAATGTATCCGTAATACTAGTCATACAGGGCAAATATCGAAATATATATATATATATATATATATATATATATATATATATATATATATATATATATAAAAGTTATCTTTAATTAAAAATTCATTCTTGGAAAAGAGTACGGAAACATAAATCTAAGAATTGTTGTAGTATAATAATGTATATTGCAATATAGTAAAGCCATATCAGGTGTCGCTTCACAGACTTCTTTGAGCTTGCATTTAATACTGTAATTCGATAGAAATTGTTATTAAGGAAACGTGTTATTATGGAATATGTTTTGTATTGAACTAAGTTTGTTTACATATTTATATATTCTACGATTACCATTAAAATTACTATTGAAAAAATATAAAACTAATCCAAATCTAATGAAGTGAAATGAACCATCATCAAACTCCGACTTTCCTTATATAAAAATGTAGCTTCAAGCATAATTTGGTCAGTTTCGAGATATCGTGCAGACAGACCAATATGCAGAGATTATAGATATCTTCAGCCATTCGAATGATAGACTTTGCTAACGCACGGCCACGGCCGGTTAAAATTAGGCAACGTAACTTTTAGGCACAAGTGCTATAAATATAATGTTGTTTATTATACACTACCTAAATTTTACTCATACTAAGAATAGTACCTAAATATTATGATTTACTTGAATATAAAACTATTTTGAGCACAGTAAATATGACCAAATACCACAATAATATCACTTAATACGTATTTTTATTTGGTAAATGTGATCGGTGAGTTAATTAAATTCTTATTCTTTCAAAATATTGCAAGTACTTTTCTAAAGTTAATTTTAATTTAAAACCTATGTAATGCACTGTATTTATTTCTGCATATTAAATGTCGAACGAATCAAAATACCAGCTCTGAAGTTATGTTTGAATATAACATGTTTTTACTCATCGTAAAGTTAGATACATACTAAAGTACAGTCTTTACGATACACAATACGTTGTCAAAGGAGGGAGGTGTAAATAGTATTGTGTATCAGCACTGGGTTTGTTAGAGCTTTAAATCTGCCAACATTGTTCTGATATCGGATAAAACCTTTGTCAATCTAAACTAATTAGTGCTTCAAAGGCAGTCTTAACGTTATCAGTAACAAAATCTCCCAATATACATTGATTAATTTTAAGTAGAGGAAGTATATTTTCTAATATTTTAGATTTAAAGTAACGTAGTTAGCTGCAATTGCAACACCCCAACACTATTAAATTTGATAATTGGTTTAAAAATTAATGTATAAATGACCTAAAATATACTTAAAAGAGGAGCAGGTTATACAGTTCGATCTGTTTTTATGTAACTTTTTTTATTGTATGTCCATCGGTACTACTGAACCGATTTTTATGAACCTTTTCTTAAATACATTAAATTGACATCTGTTTGGTCTTACTTTACGTTTTTTGTTTAATATATTACATAAGAATTTTAATAATGAATGACAGTGGAAGTCTTACATAAAGACTATATAGAGTTACCAGAAAATTTTATTTGCAGAAAGAAATGCGGTTTTATTACAATTACCACAGGTTACTTTAGAAATGTCAGTAAACATCAACTTCAATGTTCCCTCAAAATTGACGTTCGTGTTTTGAGGTAAAATAAAACATCTGTCCTGGGACATCAGTACAGGTATGAATGAAGAGATTACAATTGTGAGAATCCCCGTTAAGTTGGTTCAAAGGTTCAGAAATTTTATGGAAAGTTTGCTAGTGTACAATAATGTTGTACTAAATAATGTGATAAATGTTCTTATAGAATTCATTTGAAAGAGGAAGTAGTTAAATATGGGATGCCACGGTTTTTTATCTGACATTGACCATGACATCCTCAACAGACGCTAAGAAATACTAGTTTAATGCTTTCAATATTTGACGCTAAAAACATAGTTCGGCGATTTCCCACAGGTAACATAATAAATTAAGTTTGCCAGAAGCTTAATTAAGATCATTGTCGGTTTCAAACAATTAATAATAGTATTGCCAAATCAATATATATTTATTTATTAATCTTTCTTAAAATTATAATTTTTTATATTTCAACAAATGTATAATACAGCTTTTAGAGGATTGAAATATATCCATCGTCAGTGAAGAAGACAATTAGTGTACATTATTTAGAAATTTTGAATGTAATAATTTATGCAGTATCTTCTTAGAGTCTACATTCAAACTCCAGCTTACATGATAACAGAAGTTCACGAACGAATAGCACGTTGTAAGATGATCGATAATGTAGTTGATGCTGTACGAAAAGAAAAGGAGGGTAGATGCTGTTCCCATTAATAGTCGCAATCAGCTTATAGTATGTATTTATTATTATAATTTAATTAATGTTAATTATATGTTGTAAACAGGAATAGGTAACGCGGTCGCGTTTTCAATCTATTCCGGTGACAAAAAGGCGATCCTGCAAGATAGAGTCACATTTCCTATTTTAAGTTAAGAACTAATTTTTAAGAGACAGGTCTTATTAGAGCACATTGACAGAGATGATAACTCGGTCAACAATAAACAGGAGTTGAAGTGCTTTATTTATGGAAAAGCTGGTCTAAATGATAATGTAAACTTGAGGTTGTTTGCCATTTTTTACTGTGTAAGGTATATATTAAGACGAATAAAATTAATAATTAGTTATTATTAATGAACCTACAAATAAGTATAATCGCCTTATAATGTAACGATGCTCGTAAAAACAATTATAAATAAAGATGTATTTATTTTAATGAAGTTTCTTATACCCAAAGCTTACAGCTTAGAGAGATTCAAGTGAGATCAAGCTGTGGAGTGATATAATTAAAGTGTTTCCGTCAGAGTGCTCCACTAGAGAGGCTTTTAGGTTAATTTGGACAGCGTAGCACGTAGGCAAGTCGATATAAAGGTTCATTACACCTGTGACCGGTGTTCGTGATACCTATCGAATCGTTTTATTGAAACATTCCCCTATTACTGTCCTTATCATTTTAAATCATAAAAAAACATAACCATATTACTAATATCGGGAAATATATAATAGCAACAATTTGGACTATGATCATTATCCATGGAAAATATTATAAAATATTGTCTTTACTTTTAACGTTTGAAATTAAAACAGACAATGCAAACTGGGTGTGAAAATGTCAGAAACCATAGATTTTTGTTGCGTTAATAATAATGCTCACGGAATTGAGGATTAATCTTATGTCATTAGATTGTTTTCATTTAGTCATTATGGAAGAAGAGCTGTAAGTAGCTTAATTTTTAATACACTAATCTGAATAAAATCATTTTTTGGTTCAAATATCATCTCCTGACTAAAGTAATCATTCCTTTCATGATATGCGATGAATACGTGCAGAATATTTAAAACGTATTCGTATTACACTACTGAACGAAGTAAAGAACATATTGAACTGATCTAATATAAAAATGTTTCTTATAACATCACGTTAGCTTTATAATTATTAAAGTGAATTATATGTATTAAATTTGGTTTTAAAATTATTATATTCACACTTTTGCATATAGTAAAATAATGTATAGATTATTACACAGTTTAAAGAGAACTATAACATCCACGCAATATTTCCTTCACTATCAATCATCAATTGTTTTGTGCCATAATACAAGCTGTAACTTCCTCATCCATAATCAAAACCACGTAACATTGCAGCTAACTGATAGAAACTAGTTACGTATTCTGAGCACGTTCATGGTTAACATTGATCAATAGAGAACAATCTGTGGATTGAATTTAATTGGTGCTCCGGGAGCCTTTCAACGAAATATTGCTTTAGGTAACGCTGTATTTAAGGAAAGTATATTTAACTTTCCAAGCGAGTTAGTTAAAATATTTCAAAGAAAGGAGCAATGTTAAAATTGCTCCAAATTTAAATAGTCAATTATACATAATCAAAAGCCATTTTAAAAGAATTAATAGTGAAATGTGGTGGGAACTAATGTCCATGAACAAATAGATATTTCCGTAAGTGTGTGAGTAAATTCTTCGTTAAAAAACCACACTTATCTGTTTTGATAGTTATTTCTGTTTTTAAATTTTGTACATACGTTATTTGAGATTAATACGTATTTTATGTTATGGTATTCACCTTATTAGTACTCAACAGGCGTATTAAATTGTAACAACCGTTATTAATATCACAAACTTTCCAATCAAACATTTAAAAAGAAGATTTTCTTATACATTTGGTATTAAAGATATGGTATTCAGTTCTAATTGCAATAAAAATATAATTGAAATATGAAGAGAAGTTTGTATTTTTGCAGTGTTTTAAATCTTCTAGTTTTGTAACACATGATATATGTAATGCTTCTATGTTGTCTTGTAATTTATGATCCTCCTTACTCTTATGAAACATTCAGTTATGCGTCTGAACTTTTCTCACTTACAACTTGTACCTTTGTGAAATATTGTTCTCTGTCATAGACTGATTTGTGTGTTACAAAAATATATGAAATGACCAATTCTGAAATTATTATACATTGATCTACGGGACTCAGTTCTCCACAGCATACAATGCAAATGATGTCCTTTATATAGAGGAATATAAGAGGAATAAGAAGTTCATTCTAATACATCTTAATATTAAGGGAAGCAACAACTCAGACTGTGAAAAAATTTAGATCGAAAATTAAATAACCGTACGGTTCACAAGCACACTGACAACAGGAAAACGGTAATATAAAATATATAGTAGTATTTAAGCTTTCAGGAAATGTTTTTAAAATATGCTGTAAGAAGTGCACAAACAAAGAGTAAAAAAGAGTAATGTAGTCTAAAGCCTATAATCAGTAAAATATTTGCCCTCTGAACAAAAGCGTTAAAAGGAACTAAAAATAACCAGTAGCTCATGTTTTATGGAATTTAAAGAAAAAAACAGGCTAACTTTGGAATATACGCTTTGAATTATCGGCCAATATATTAAGGGAATAATCAATTAATTGTAAATAGTGTTATACCGTATATTCTGATTGAATAGTCGATTAAGCTTGACAGTGATGATAAGGTATCAAGCGAACCGAGGTCATTAATGATGCACGGGATCACAAGTGCGTTAAATGGTTACTGAATAATGAACAAGGTTCAGTGTTCTGGCTCAGTTTGTGTTTTTCTAATTAAGTAAATTTATCGAGTGTATATACGTTTTTAAAATCTATTAATAATTTTAAATAGTAAATGACGCGTAGTGTTTTGGTCTTAAAGTTCTTCCTGAGACCATAGCGAAGAGTTTGTGTGGACTTGGCGATGTAATTAAACGACCGAAAAGAATCTGCGCATGACTGAATAACAATAATATACTTTCTTTAAATTCTATGAAGTGGATATCACAAAATGTTAATCAATTTAGTTTATATGCATGTTTGTGCGAAATAATGCAAGCGAAATGTATATTACTATCGTTATATATGACTTATTGAGACGATGTCTCAAACATCGGGAAGTGTGAAAACAAACATTTAAATGTCTTTTGTATAATTAAATTAAAGTACCTTTCCATGGAGCAGGTGATTTGTACTCATTCTATTGTTTATGTCTCAACATATTTTAATCATCTTTGGATACATTGTAACGTGGACTTTCCAAAAACAAAATAGCGACTTGATGTACATTATTAAAAACAATAGTATTAATTGATTTCGAGATAAAATGTCTTACCAAAACAAAATTTCCCCAATTACAAGTAAGCATTTAACACAATAATAGACATAATTTTGATAATGCAGTGTCGATCTTCATATAAATGCATTTATAATAATTATTAAAATTAAAGGATACAATTATAACCGTATTATACAATTCCTTAACTATACAAATATTTATAAAGTTTCTTATAAAGTATACAATAAATTAATTAAATGTACAAACAAAATTTAGGAAAAATTACTAGATAGATTATAAGGTTGATTTAACATAAAAACATATATTGTACAAAAAATCCAAATTCAGAACAAACATTTCGTTACAAAAACCATCGATAATATTTAAGAAACTTTTCCACATTATTGGGAACTGTATTTATTAGCATAATCATTATTATTCTATTGAGAATTGATTCGGAAATTTTTTGAAAAGTAACTGGGAGAAACAAGTCTAGAACAAGAAAACAGGAAATTGCAGTACTGACACCAGTGTCATGTCATTCATCGACCACTGAGCCCACAATCCGCTACAAGTAGGCTACGCCAACATAGCCACATGCCGTCATTTATTTAACGAATGTAATTCAATTGTTTATATTAGCTCACTGAATGGGATACAGTTTTTCTGGACCTTTGCGCTGTTTTGGAGAGACAGAATATTCTGGATGGGTAAGGTTGGGGGTAGGAGCCGCCTCCTGTCGAGATCTACGAGGAAGACTTTAGGGCATTAATCTGAAGTCTTGTCCCCTTGGAAGAAGAAGAAGCCAGCATTAAATCAGTCTCTCCAGTCAAAGCAGTCAGGGGGTGCCACACCCTTATGTTAAAAAAAATTTGACATCTAGGGAAAGAACCAAAATAACTCCAACAGTCATCTACCGCAGTAGTGTAGACCTATCGAATTACATTTGTGGAATATCGAAATTTGCGGTTAGTGGTTACTTATGGATGGCCATAAGTTTGTCCAGATATAAGTGACACATTGGCTTTTGCTGTGCCCATTGTGGATTCAACTAGATGGTATAAACCCGCAAGAAGTGACCTCTGCTGGGAATGGAACAATGTTAGAACAGTACCAACATTTATTATAATTAAAAAATTAAAAAGATATTTTTCTGCACGTTCTCTAATTTATCTGAAACGTATTCATAATGCAAGTTCCAAACCATTGACTAAAACTCAAATTTATAGCGCACCAAAAAAACAGTATAGCAGTTTAATATTTGAAGAACTTTTCTAGGTATTACTAGATCTACGAATGAAAATAAATTTACTAAGGAAAAGAATGTTGTATATTTAGACAACATTATCAGCTCAGGTTAAGCTTTATGAAAGATAATACCTAGATCTTTAGTACCATTTTAACAAACAACTTTAAGTTACCCATTTTACAGTTAAGGACAATATTACAGTCTTTCTTGGTTCTAGAAAACGTTAAACAAAGCACTTATAAACATGAAATTTTTTATATCATCAATGCTTACGGTAAGTTGGATATTTTAAGCCAGCCTAAAATGTGTGATATAATTTGTCCTATATTAAAAATTTATCCTTAATATCATTTGTATTTTTAGTATTGGCAATTTTTTTAAGATATTCACTATTTTCAACCACTTTTGATAACGCAAATGACAACCTGTCAGCTCGGGGAATATTTTTCAAAGAATTTAATACGATGAAATTATGTAAAATCTGTTCTTATATAAATTTATTTTACTCTTAGACTTCTTGTATCAGTAGTGCCAATTATTTTAATTAACCATTTAATTTTTGTAGCGACAAAAAAGTGACGTCATGAGTTGAGTGATTGAAAACCATAAATCATCGTCTTTGGATTTTGTTGAGACATCTGTATACGTCAGTCCATTTATTATTGTCGTATACGGCGTAATATTTATAAAACTTCTACTTTCTTACCTCTTTTCCGGATATAATCTTTAGAGAAAAACATTCTTTTTGAAACAGTATACGAAATCCCTGTACCCAATAAATAAATCTCTTACATAATATAAAATAATGATAAACGTATTCAATGTATACATCATATGTTATAAATAAAAGTATGAGTAAAGAAGTAATCTCAGAAGAGACGGTTGACGAATCACTAGTCCTTAGGATTTCAATTTCGAGTATTTACTTAAAATTCACAGCACTCTCTCTCCTCACATCGTGCTCCCACAGGATCATTTACTCCCTAAAGCGTCCTGCCACTTTATATTGTGTGTTTTCACCTCACAAGAATGTTATCCTGTAAAGATTTTAAACTTTACCAATCCCATTGCAGAATATAGAAAAGTACTTTCTCCTAATAAAATTAATTTTGTTGGATTAAATTAAAGTTGGACCTTAAATGAGCAATGCAGTCATGTTTTAAGTAAGAATATATTTTAACAGGTATAACTTTTAATCTTTATGTTGCATGAAGACTACACATTTATTTGTGGAGTCGCCTGAAGATCGAATCGTTGATTCGAAAAGTCTTCCACAAAATAAAAATTAAAAATAAATAATGGTGTGACAATTACTAGTCGTATTAAATTTTTCAGTTGTCTTAGATTCTTCTTGTTTAAATAAATGTAATGTATTATATGTTTTATATAACATTATAACATAACTAATTCAGTTTAAAGCGGACTTATACATTGTGGTATTCAGAAACTTTATTAATTGCCAACATAAAATAAGAAAGAAGTAAATAAGCTGGCCTGTTACTGTTTGCAGTTTGTTTCTCATAACTTGGGCAAACGAAAATAATAATATCAATGAACGTTACTACATATCAGTCTCAGAACCGTAATATAATCTGATAAGCAAAAATGGGAGGATTGTTTAATATGTGTCTACCTTCAGTAATCATTGTGTTTCTGTTTTACGTGAGTTTGTAAATAAAGTGTATTGTGAATCCTTCTGTTACCGAAATTTACATTTCTTTACAAGAAATTAGTTTATGAAAACACAACACTTATATATTTGCAACGAGATTTAAACATGACATTTTTTATACGTGGTTCGAGCCAAGAGCACTGTTTAATAAAGCTAAAACAGAGGGTTGCCAGTATATGCCAATAACAGAAAGAATGATGGAGAGCGATTTTGGCTGCAGGGAAACAAACGCTGCTGTCCCTGACATTTCGGTAAGGTTGCCAAAACTGGGGATATCCCCTTTTCAAAACAACCTCTATAACTATCACATGATAAGGCGAAGAGGCCATTTAGGTACTGCATACGACTGGACCTCAAAATAATAATAATATGCCTCCTAATAAATGCCAATATCCATGTTGGATTCAATATCCCAGTAATCACATGGTATCGCACAATATTGTAGGAAGTATATTATTGAGGAAAAAAGCCTATAATTTTGGCTGAACTTAAGTAATACCTATCATTCCAGAGAGTGTTTAAATATGTTTTTGTCTATGTCTCCTAATGTTTATATGTCAGCACGATATCTCTAGATCAAATGGATGTATAGGTTTGAAATTTTACTAATAATTGGCTAAGTCTTAACGAAACTTTTATGTAAATAATAATAGTATCAATGAAGTCCAAGAACAAATAAAATTTGTATACAAACTGTGCACAATTAAATCCATTTTAAAAAGCGATGTAGTAACACATATAAACGATACACGTTTATTACTACATAGGAATAAATAGTAACTATACTTGTGTATGTCCGGAAGTACTCAATCTGTAGATTTTTTATTTGGCATTAAACTGAATTCCTAAATAAAATGTAACGAGTTCTATAATGAAAAATCTCCATATGCAGTATTTATCTGAACTTTATTTTAAAAGTAGGCTGGAAAAATTTCTTATATCGAGCTTGCCACAGGATATCCCAAGGGTGAAATGAGCTGTAAAAAGGAAATCTTGCATGTAATCTTATTAAGGACTTACGAACACTTGGTGAGGTGTACTCCTAAATTTTAATAATTGACGCATATAACTGACATATATACAATTCTCTGCAATATTTTAAGGGCTCTTCTCAACACAAAAAAATGAAATAATACATAGCAAATACAATCAGCTTTTAAAAGAATCCCAAGAATCTTATCTGTTATTCTAAAATTAATAAAACAAAAAAAAGTTTATTTAGTTTAAATTATTAGTACAAGTTCATTTCTAACTTTTAAATGTCAATATTTTGGATAAACCCCCTTCCCGGTTTCTTTAAAATGTGTCCTATACGTCATATAACAAAACTCGTTCTGATGGCATGTTCCGCTTTGATTATAAATAATGCACTGCCCTGCTTGTTCTTTAGGAAGTTTTTCTCCACATTTAAATATTCCATTTTAGTTTTTTTTAAATTTAAATGTTGAGGTTTGCTTTTAATATACTTTACGAAACACTGCAACATATCTAATACTAATGTCAGTAGTTAACTACCATTGCCCAATTAAGAACTTATACATATTGCCATTTAGTTACCTATATTAATAAATGAAATAATAATTTTTGCTGTGACTTCCTGCATATACTGAAATTTATCAGCGAAATGTTTCAAATAAATGAATTTCCATCTTAAAAAAGGCGCGTAGAATTAAAGTCCTGATTATTTAAGGAATATGAGAATCCTCGACTTGGTTATCAATAGGTTGTGGGCAGATTAAAAAACGTACGACAGACAAATAAGGAAGCTGGGATAAAATATGGAATACTCCCATATTTCCCTTGACACTTGATACAAATAACAGCTATTACTACAGGGACAGGCGCCTGGATAAGCTTTACTTATAAATTCACTCTATTGAAAGTTATTTATCAATAATTCTAAAAGAATACAAGATGCCATCTTGTAAGTTGTGTTATGAGATTAGCAACACCTATTAAAATGTTCCCTATAATTTAAATATTTAAAAACGCCTTAAACGTGAATTCAGATTGTCCTAGGTAATTAAGTTACAGTTATTCAGTTTAGAAGAAACACATGAAACATTACATCATATTACCAGCATACCCTGTACATTCAGAGAAACACCAATTTAATATCATATCACGAAGAAGTCTTTCAAATGAATAAATAACTGCAACTTATTTTTTAGATTATTATCCCCTCCCTTTTGCCCGGTAGGTTTATTACAATAGGATAAAACTTACAATATAAATTAATGCAATTTATTTTTGGTCTTGAGAAATACAGTGCCAGTTAAAAATATTAAATACGCTCTGTTTAGTTTTTAATGGTTAAAGATGGAGGAATGGAATTTGGAACTCTTTCTAGGAAATAGAAGTGAACAGTGACAACTAACAACTTACCCTATTTCCCAAAAAATGGTATTTTTTGGGTAGCGGCTAAAACTTTTTTAACGTAAGGACCCAAGTGGATACTAGAGCTTTCTATCTTTACCCAGTATACAATAGCAGGTCATTGAATTAATTAAGTTAAAAGCATGAATGGATTTTGCTCTATTTTTCAACGGACAAAAGATAGAAAAATTCATCTAAGGACACTCCTCTAGGAAACAAAGCGGCCCAGTTAGGAAACAAAATGGGCTTTGGGGAGAAAGGTAGAGACAGTTCCAAATGTTTAACTGTAAAGTTACAGTACTAGTAGTTACAATTACGTTATGCGATAAAACTTATTGAAGTGTTTTATATATATATATATATATACTTCATCAGCTGAAGGACTCTGATGAATATATTGTATAAAATTTGTATATGTTTTTTTCCATTTCACACGTGCCATGTTGGCATATGAAATGTAGTAATACATGTAATATTTCCTAAATAAATAAAGGTTTTTTGAACTTGAACTTATATGTTAATGTGTGCTTGTGTGTGTGTATGAGTGCGTGCGTGTGTGTGTGTGTGTGTGTGAGTGTGAGTGTGCGTGTGTGTGAGTGTGAGTGTGTGAGTGTGCGTGCGTGTGTGTGTGTGTGTGTGTGCGTGTGCGGGTCCTGGCGCGCGTGTGCGTGCGAGCGTGTGAGTGTGTTGTGTGTGTGTGTGTGTGTGTGTGTGTGTGTGTGTTGATTATACTAGCAGGTAAAACGCAACCATAAGTGAACCCTCTTAAGGAAACTCAGCTGTAACACACCCTTATTTAACCCATAACTTTATATACTTCTGACTATCAAAGATTAGAGACAAATTTATTACTTTCCATACAGATGTTTTTGAACCGTTATTTTCTTATAATGCCATTATCCAGGAACATTAAATAATCTGTGATTCAACCGTTGTGAGTTCAACAACTTTTATTAAACTATCCTGTAATAATCCAGTACTACAGATAAATGTATTACATATTTTCTCGGGTTTGTTATGGAAAGTTTTACAACCCTCCTCAAGAAATTTATGAAAAGTGAATACATACTTCAGTATTTTTAAATGCTTATTTTGTTGTAAATTATATTATGTAGATACTAAAACATGAGACTACACTATTTTAATTAGTTTTGTGTGTTTATAAAAAAGTTTACGTTAAAATTATAATTTTAATACATAACCGCTTTAACATAACATTTTCTATTGGTACAAATGAGCACTTTTTCTCATTTTTGGTAATGAAAACAGCGTTATATTATTTGTGAATATACATTTTTGAAATGAGATGAAAAAAGTTTATAACCATTACCTTAAAAAATATCCTGAATGTATCATATATGTAAAGAAAATACTTATTACAAAAAATAATGAAAACTAATTTCAGCGGATGGAATATAAAATCCACAAAAATACTGAACTGTTTGACGTAACAATAACCTTTGTTCGATTTCATTGTTACGTTTTTATAATTTGTAACATTATTATATTGTAGGCCTAAAGGATTTCCTAAGAATTGTAATACTGAAATTAACTTAATATGTATATATATATATATATAAGTAGATATGAATATGCCGGTTTCTAGAGACACTTTTGGGACAGTCAGAAAAATCAATGTAAAATACTGGTCCCATTGAACCATAAACAAATCTGAGAAATCAAACAGGAAATCACGAATTTTAAATAACCGAATCTATAGCTGTTTTTACTGTTCAATGTTTTGCTTCTGACATTTATAAGCTGTTTTAATGAAAAAATCCAGAAATCATTAAAATGAAAAATCTATAAACGGAAAAAATGAAATTTTGCTAACAATCACTCGAGAAGTCGGGGAGAATGTGATGTAAAAACCGCATTCTGTTTCACGAGGTTCTTCATTTACTTTCTCCAAATGTACTATAAAATCATCAAAGATTTCCAGGTTTTAAAATCGTAGTCAAATTCAATGTCCAAATAGTGAAAGATTATAGGTAAAGATCTTCTCATAATAAACGCGTGTATTTTAAACCCTACAAACCTAATGTATTCTTTGAAAAGGAAAATAATTTTTTCAACGGTTCCAAGAGATAAGTAAAAATTTTTATTCTGTTTTCTAAATTCTGTAACAAATTGTGTTTGTTTTTTACCTCCATATTGCAATTTTGTAAGCAGATTATTCAAATGTGTTAGTTTATTTCGAAATTTCTTAGGTTTAGGTCTTTCGTACAAAATTAAATTACAATCTCTACAAACTAATCTTTTATCAACAATTTCTCCTCTATTATAACACTTGTAACAGTTGGCATTATACTCTTCCATTTTTACAAAAAGAATAAATGGAAGGTATGGAAACTAACTCTGCCGAGATATAAATTTTTCAGCGCAAATGTTTTATGTTTATATTTCAACTACCGAGATAAAAAGAAATGATTTTTATTTTATTATTTAACTATTTAGGATATTTTGTCTATGATTACAAAGATTATTCCGGAAGAAATCGTGATTTTTCATCAGCGAAAGAGTATATTTTTAAAGTTTTAGAAGGAATGAAAGAGAACAATATGAACATCATTAAACTACTGAATTTCTCTAATATCGTTCTTAATCACATCATAGGCTAAAAATTTCTCAGAAACCACAACCACATAACAAATCGCGTTTGTAACAGCATTTTGAAAATCCATATTGATAATTATATCGTTCTTTGAAGCAGAAATATTTGTCAAACCTCTTTGTTGTATCAATGACATAAATAGGTCTATTCGCTAAAAATTCTTTAGGATTATAATACATTTCCATATTTTTGTAGTAAACTTTCTTAAAATCTTGATACATCTGATACATGATTCTGAAAAGACCTCCTGAAATGTTTAAATTTTGTAATTCATCTGGATAATAAGAAACCGTTCAATTTTACTCTGATATTTTTTACATTCAAACTATCAAACTTTGAAGGATTTTTCTCTTGATTATTCTGTCTATCTGTTTTGAAAACCTATAATAACAAACTTAGGATTGAAGATATTTCTATAAATATTTGTGATATCGAACGAATAAGTTGTTCCGGAAATACTTTTTTGCTCAATACATTGCCAATCTAGAAAAATTAAACATAATGTTTTGAGATTTTGTAATTTCATCAATCAACTGAATTTTACTCGTGGTTTTGTAATAAATCATCGGAACTCTAATGAAAAAACTCGTTAATTGTAATTTTGCCATCAACAGGCATAACATTTCCAGTTGCAGTCTTCAGAATCACATCATCGTCTTCAGCTCTTATGAAACTAATGTAAAATCCACCTTTATAGATTGGAAAATTACATTTTCAAAGAATCCTAAGCCGAAATGTGCTAAATCACCGACCGCTTCAAATTGTCCAAATTTAAAAGTTGATTCAAAACTGTTTGAAAATACATCACTTTTTGAATACGAAATAGTTCCTTTAATAGTGCCTTAACTGACCACAGTTTTCGACTTCTTCTATCAATTTATTGTGTTTTCTTACTTCAATCTTAGAAAATAAAAACGGTATAAAATTATCGATTAATCTAACATTATCAGTTCCAAGATATGCTTGACCATCTTGTTTTGTTAAAGTTCCAGAAATATAAAACTGGAAGTTAGACGAGCAAAAGTTATCTTCAAAATCAATATTAAACTCAGTTCTTTTATTCGGTTCATTCAAATGTTGTTTACTAATTGGATAGAAATTTTTAAACTCCGCCCTTTCAATATCACTAGCATATTTTCTGTAGTCCGCCATTTAATAAGAGAAAATTTAAACATCCATGTATAAGAAAGATATCATTTTTTCATCGATCTAATGTACGTTTTTATAAGAAAAGATATAAATTTTAGTCATTTTTAATGATCTACTTCGTCATATTCGGGATTCTCTTCCTTAAATTTTGCAATTTCGGCCACATATTTCAATAAAATTGCACAGGATAGTAACCGCTATCTATAATATTGTTCCAATCAACTGTATCTTTATTTTCATCCAAAAATTTTATACTCAAGTGTTTGATAGAGACAAAGAACAGACATATGATCTTTTAATTGATAATGTATATTTTCTTGAATGAACTCTGGAACAGATTTTGATATTTAGCAATGTTATACCAATTCAATTTGTTTACGTATAATCTCATCATATCTTCGGATAATTCATATTTTTGAGAAATATCATCCCAATGTTCTTTTTTCAAATCTCTTTCGTGTTGCATTATAAAAAGATCGAAAGCACTGTAATGTCCCGCCATCTCTATTTATTAAGAAAAAATTTCAAGTTTTTATAAATTGACTCTTTTTTGCGTTACATTCAGCACATTTTCCAGAAATTCTCTTAACTCCATTGATATTTGCATAGTATTTTATATAATTTGTTTCAGTTTTTGGCCTTACACCTCACACAGTATATGAGCGCCATTTATATAAGGAAATTTTATCATCCATAAAATCCTACATGAAGACCTATATCTTCCAACATCTTCCTCGAACTTATTAATTTTTTTCTTCTAATTTTTGAAATTTGACAGCGTTAGAATCATTGTATTCAACAAATTTATGACCAATATTCTCAAAAGTTTTCGTAGCATCTAAACTAAACTTATCAAAAGACTCTTTAAAATTAGTAAGTTTTTTCATTAATTTCACCAACATCGTCTACTGATCTTCTATTTTCTGGCTTCTACTTTTTCATAGACTTCTGTTGTAAAATCTTTAACATGCTGTTTATGATTCTCATAATTTTGTTTTAGGTTCATTAAACATTTTAATAGGATCTTCTAATTGAATCATTACAACAACATCAAATGGATTAATTCCTTTACTAACACCGCTAATTCTTTTTCCTTTAAAATCTAAGGCATTTTTAACATTCGGATCATGTAAATCAACAATATCGAATGTTTTCTGATAATTTTAGAGGTTTTAAAATTTGTTCTTTA
The DNA here is from genome assembly GCF_021130785.1 of Homalodisca vitripennis. Classification (NCBI taxonomy): domain Eukaryota; kingdom Metazoa; phylum Arthropoda; class Insecta; order Hemiptera; family Cicadellidae; genus Homalodisca; species Homalodisca vitripennis. The sequence goes on along the minus strand of NW_025778498.1, from coordinate 14,285 downwards.
ACAACAACATCATGTTTGTCAATACCAGGTCGAACACCGACAATTCTTTTTTATTAGCCAAACTAACATAATTCTTTTCAACTTTGATCGCTTCAGTAATTTTATCAGCTTTTTCGATATGAGACATTAAATTGGTAAATAATTTTTTTACACCATCATCGACTATCTTTTTTCCAATGTTTTATTTTATCAGCAACTTCATTTTGAACTCATGAAATTTGCAAGTTTGTTATCCATATATTCTGCTTTAAAATCTTCAATCTCGACAGCAAACATATCTGAATCTGGAAGGTTTTGTAATAAATTTTCTAACTTATTATCAAACTCATTTCTCAAACTATCAAAATTCAACTATTATCTACATTTTGAATAATTTGTGTTCCAAATACGTCAAAAATATTTTGTGAATCCATATTTATTAAGCAATAATTTGTTAACAACTTCTTTAAAATCTTTACCATCACTCAGTTCATTCAACACAAAAACACATAAATGACCACAAATTGGGGGATCTTTATAGTCTTGAATCTGAGAATCATTGTAGTAAACGCTTGATTTTTTCAAATATTTAATCAATTCTATAGGTGGTTTGTCCTCAATTCTTCCATACGAATCAAAATAACATGCATTCCTTATCATTTTTATAATAACAAATCCAATGCGTTTCCACTTCCCATAATCGAGTCTAAATTCACAATTCCACATTCAAATTTCTTAACTTTTTCAGGTAATGTATCTCTCATGAAGATTCCTCTAAAATGTTTAATATTTTTGCAGATTTCTTCCAATTCCCCGAATGTTAAAGGTTTAAATTTTTTTTTCAATGTTTGATTTCACGTAATTCAAAGTTTTATTTTCATCTAATCCAGATCCTGTAACATCTTCCAACTCTTTATCTAACCAATTTAAAATGTTTCGAACAATAGGAATCACATCCTTTTTAACGATTGGAGCAGCTTTAGCGAACATAAGGAACAACATTTTTAACAACTGGAATATTTTCTCCAAAATCTAATAAATCTTTCAAAAGTCCACCATTTTTAAGTTCTTTCAACTGATTATAAGAAAATTCTATTCTGGTTCCTTTATTGTTTTTCTTATGTTTTTCGAGTTTATTGTATTGTCTATTTGTTAAAAATATCTTATCTTCGCCATTTTTTAGTTGATCTATTTTAAATTGAAAATAACTAACGGGTATTTTCTTCTTAAAAGCGGATTTTATTTTTTTCTTTCTGATTTTTGCTGAAGTTTACGTTCACCTCCATTTATATAGTTAAAATTTTCAAGTTCTCTTCGATTCCCATTCCTATTTTTCTCTTCAAAACCATTGCTCCAGCTGTTGGAAGCGCAAACAAATCTTTCACCTAAACTAGCATCTTTTGATAAAAATCTATCCATTGCCTTATCTTGCAAAACTTTATCTGCGATATGTCTGGAATTTGTGTCTCTATGTTTTGCATAAAAAATATCGTGTTCCATAGCAGCTTGATCTAATTTATTTATACCAGGATCTCCTCTTTTTAGTCTTTTTTCGAGTTTTGTGCCAGGCCCCAGATACTGATAAGTTGGTACGTGTAATTCAAAAGGTTAAATTGTTGATAAAATCATTCAAAAAGTCCGCTACCCTCAATCATAGATGAACTTATTGCCAGGCAAAGATTCGTTTTAAATATTTAATTCCATCAGGTTTTTCAATCATTTCATCAAGTTTGTTCGAAATAAAATCTTTAATCGCTTTTCTTTTCGTTCAAAAAATTGTTGTTTCCAGCCTTTTCTTGAGCATTAAATATAATTAATAATTCCATCGAGTTTTGTCAAATCGTCGATATATCTGTATTAAATCTTATTATCACTGTATTTTCTCACACCTGATCCTTCGATTCTTTTTTTCCCAAATTTGTTTAATCAAATTGAGATATTTTTTACCTTTACTTGACTTTGGTTTCTTAGTTGATGGATCATTATTTTTGTAAATTGGAATCAGATTTCCATAAAATTTCAGTATACTTTTTCAAGTCTTCTTCAGAATATAAACCGTCTTTTGGAACATCAGTGCCTGTTAATAATCTCCATAAACCTTGAGTTCCTTCATATGTTTTTTCATTAATAATTATATCATTATGCTCAAAAATTAACGGCAAATTTCCAATCATAAAACTTTTCTTTTTTCTGTCCCAATACAAACCAAATTTATCATCTTTTGCTCTCAGGAAGAAATTTTTTACCAATTTCACCAATTATTATATCCGTTGTTCCAGGACTTATTGGTTCAACTATGGTAGAGTCTTCAATGATTCGAGGTCTAAATGGTGTTGAAGATGGTAATTTTGGCAATTCAAAACTCTTCTACTTCAGATTCTGGAATCGAAATATCAGCAAATTGTCGTCCGCACAACTGGAACAAAATTCATTCAAATTTTGATTATCGCTTAAAAACATTTTCAATTTTGCCCTCAACATTTTTTATTGCAGAAGTTACAGGTTGATTAATTTTTTGAATAAGTTCTTGTTCTTCTTCATCAATTCGAATCTGTTTCTTTAAATTCTTTGATTAATTTCTTTTCTATTTGATCAAGTTTTTTCGCTTCTTTCAGAAGTTACGTTCGCCATTTATTTAGGAAAATTTTGAAACGTAAACGTGGAACGTGGAAACGTGAACACGTGAACGTAAAACGTGAACGTGGAACGTGAAACACGAACGTGAAACACGAACGTGAAACACGAACGTGAAACGTAAACACGAACGTAAAACACGAACGTGAAACGTAAACTACGTGGAACGTAAAACGTGAACGTGAAACGTAAACACGAACGTGAAACGTGAACGTGAAACACGAAACGTGAAAACGTGAAACGTGAAAACGTGAAACGTGAACAGATTGAAACAACGAACGGGAAAACGAATGTGAACACATGAAACGTAAACGGTGATAATGTAAAAAACATGAATTGTAACAACTAGATTATCAAGTAGATTTGTTAGACCACTGAGCAGCATTTATATTGGAAAATTTATTCAAATATTTTTATTTTTAGGCTTCAAAGTTAGATTAATAGTTAAAAATCCCATAGTTTCTTCCATTCCAAATTTTATCACACAATTCATTAAAGTGGTTAAAACTCATATCAGATCCCACATAATTTGTTGTAAATCTTTCTCGAATAGTGATCGTCTTGCCTTAAAAATACACAACATATTCAGGTTATTTCTCTATAACTTGTTTATCAACCTTTGAAAAGCATTGGGAAAAGATAGATACAAGATATGTTTTTTGTGACGAGACATTACGAAATATTACCCTTAATAACGTCCTGATTTTCCAAAATACAATCATCAAAACGATTAACGAATTGGGGTTTACATTCGCTTAACGAAACTATGTCCTCAGAAGCATTATAAAAATGTGATATTTTTTTGTTTAAGTTTTTCTCAATATTTTCAAATCTTTCTTGTAATTTTTTATAGGGTGGAAGCGTCTTGTTCTAAAGATTTACTAAAAAACACATACAAATTTGGAATAAGGAATCAACCTATTGTAGATAAAATTCAATAATAAAGTTGTTTTTCCACATCCACTTGAACCAACAATTAACAATCTGATTGGTGTGATCTTTCTTATTTTCTTCAAACGTTTGAAGTTTTATCTGATCTTTTTGCTTTAAAAAATTTCTTCCATTTAAATACGAAGATTTTCACATCTTTGAAAGCAACGCTTGCGAAAATGAAGCTGTTCAAGTTGACTTCAGAAAGCTCTAAATTAGTTTTAAACTCTGGAACAATCCTATACACTTAGAGAGAAAGAATCAAATTATTTTAATCGGTTTAAGCGGTTTTTATTCTGACAATTTGTAATAAATATTAGTGTGAAAAGTTCTCCTTATTGTATAGGATTTAGTGAGAAGAACATAACAATAATATTATGGTTTAAACAAAGGATATTAATTACCTTGTCGATCAAATAAGATATATTTCCCCCTTAGTAAAAATTATCTGAAAACATTCAAACAATCAGATAAATCTTTAAACTTTGACGAAAACAAGTTTTGGAAATGCAAAAAAAATTATCTCTCTAATAAAATTCAAATAAAATCACCAGTAAGAATAATGTTTTCAGCAATTATTGGTAGATTTATTATGGGTTTGTTCCAAGAAACTTAATTGAGCCAAAATCAGGTATATTTAGGAAATAAAACGCCAAAAATTTAGACCGTTTCGATGTAATTGAAGTACATTGTAATCTCGTTGAACCTAGTTTTGAAAAATCATACCGAACAATCTTTCACAATAGAATCTGAAATTTTGTACACTTTTCTTTCCCAAATGTTTTGCTTATGGATCAAAAATCAGTGAAAAACCAAATGAAATCGATTATATTCCAATTAGAAAAAATATTAAAAAGAAATTTCAAAAAATCGTTCTGACTATTTCAAGACTCTGAAGGAAATTTATTAGAATAATGAGAGTAAAACCAACAATATAATTTAGAGATTTGTCGAAAGAAATGATGAATCAAGGGGGGGGAACGAAATCGTTCTTACCTTCAAACTTTTCCAGAGAAAACAACTTTAATACATGTGAATGTATAAATTACCAAAGAGTCTATCCATAGACCCCTTAACAATCTTCATCCTGACTCCCTGTTTTTTATCAATGAATCTGGACTCTTTATACTCGAAATAAAAATTACTAGTTAAAATTTTATTTCTATCTAAATGGAGTCAGTTGTAGATCCTACTTCAATAATCAACTAAAATTCAATAACAAACATATACTTTACAATTGTTGACGAAAAACAATGTGATCTGGTTTAAGGCTAAAGACGTAGCAAAAAATTCTAGAAATATGAAAATACTATGCAAACGAATCAGAATAAACGTTGACGAAGATGATAAAAAAAGCTTCTATTTTAATCTAAATATAAGGGGGGGCTTATAAATAGCTTACGCCTTTCAAACTTCCAAAATAAACACTGTTTTCGTTAATGAATCTGGAACTTTATTCTTTAATTTTGAAGATTCGCATAAACCAGAAGCAGAAATTGTTTAAAAATTGGGTTACGAAGAGAAGTATTACCTTCATTAGAAAATTGGGTGAGAGTACAAACTCAAAAACGAAAATAAGCAGTTAAAAGATGATGAAGTAAAACCACTTGCAAATTTACAACATGAAATCGAAACTGAAATAATCGCAAAACAAGATCAGTGTACAAAATTGACTCTGAATGAACACCCAGACCTATGTTTGTAAAGGATTTTGATAAGAAAAAACACCATGTTTTTGTGTTAATTAAGAAAAGAATCACATGTGGAATATCCTTATTACGTTATCAGAGCTCAGAAAGAGAGAAATACCAAAGCCGATTAAAACATCTAAAAATAAAATATCCTGAATTAGAGATTTTGTTCATTGATGACGAACCAAATTCTATCAATCTGTATAACCAAATGAAAGAAATCTTTGAATATTTTATACAACGGAAATCATTTTACTACAAATATGGCAGAATCTCGACTGATTTATAGAATATCTAAATTACACGATGAAAATGTTTCTAAATTTTACTAAAAACTCTCGATTTATTATATGTTTTGTTTGTAAATGTTTAGCATAACTAGGTAACCAATGTGGTTAGAATTCTTTTTTTCAATATTCACAATGGCATTTCGTTTTTTTAATATAACTTTCGCTGAGAAAAGTTTTTTAGCACAATCTTTGCAAAAAGCATCTTTTCTATTCCGTTTACTATACTGCCAGTTATATAAATTCAGAGAATATTTTTAATTTCTTTACAAAGAGTAACACTTTTTCTCTTCTAAAGTTTAAAATTTGTTCATTTTAACGCATATAATTCCTTACAATAACAGTCTTTTTCCCTATTCTCTTCTTGACACTTTGTACATTTCTTTTGAGACACTCCCATTTATATAGAACAAAATTATTACACGATGAAAATGTTAAACTCTTGAATTATGATATTTTGTTTGTAAATGTTTTTGATAATTATTTAACCCTTTTTTATAGTTCTTTCCACCATTCACAGTTGAGTATCTTCATAATATAAATCTATGGTGATTCTTCTTTACACAATCTTCTACAATATGAGTCTTTCTTATCTCTACTATAGTGATCACTCATTTAAACTCTGAAATTTTTTTAGTTTCTTTACATTTAAGACAATTTCTTTTATCTTCCAAAGTTAATTTTTCTATTTATCATATAATTCTTTATGATACTTCCCTTTCACAATCTTTGCAATTATAACATAATTCCATCTTTCCTATTTTTATCTTTATAAAACTTCATTTTAAACCTTTAAATTCTTTGACACATTGAACATTTCTTTTGAGACTCTCCATTTATATTAGAAAAAATTACAGCTTTGACTTTTCTCAATTCAAGTATTCATAAAAACTTTCCGGTATAGATTTCTTCATTATTTAAATCTTTATTATACATATAAGTTACAGGATCTGTGTTATTAATTTGATAAATCACAAAGATTTCTCTTGAACCCAGAATTGTTCTTATATTTGTTCGAAAATGTTTGTTTTTTAACTAACAATTCTTACATGATCATTGACTTTAAAATTTAGTTTTCGTGTGAATTTCAGGTGGAACATACTTGAAAACGGGTCCCTCTAATAACTCCTTTTCTGCATCCTTACTACGTTCTTTTTGGTTTCATTCTTGATTGTGCTGTGAACTGTATCGTTATAATTGTTTACGATTTTTTGGAAGAATATCGATCCATTTAAAGTTTTTATTAATCTCAAAAATCTTACTTTCATATTCTCTCATTTTGAGTTCTGTTATATCTCTCTATCCAATTAACCTTGATTTCTCTTCAGTTGTTTCAGTATGATAAATCTTAATGTTGTATTTCCTCATAATAACTATCGGTTAAATTGCTTTTAATTTTTAAACTCTAAAACCCTTATCGTATGATAGATATAGATTTGGCCGGTTTGTGATTGATCTTTATCGCCGTCTTTTACTATATCTTCCGAAGGCTTTTGAATAACATCTTTGCCGATTTTTTTTCTTTTGATAGCTCTTGACCAAGCAATATTTTGAGAAAGTATCCAATAACATATAACATATACATTGAATCCATCATTTTTGATACGAATAGTGTAGACATATATAACTAAATCTGGCTGCCCATAAATCGTCAATTCCTAAAGTTATAATTTTTTCTCTTTTTAAACTTTTTTCGTACTGGTGCATGAATTTCTCTTAGCACTTCAATCTCATATTTCTTCTTCTTATTCTTTAATTCTTTCACTTTTACTTGTTTTTCATTTGGGATTCTTTGAATAAATTTACTCTTTATTTTGTCTACATTATTGAACATTTTGCTGCGACAATTCTATACAATCCGTTTTGATTTTGAACGTAATCTTAGAATCTATAGTTTTTTCGTTTTCTTCTTTACACTTGTAGACAGTGAATCAAATCATCTTCCTATTTTTATTTATCATTATCAAAGTTTCCAAGTTTGTTTAACTCATCTAAAATATCTAGATTGTGCTTCATTTTTATAGCCATACGGTACTGTAATTCGATCTATTTTCTAGGACAATTCTTCTTATCATCTTTAGCGCTTCACAGTGCCAGTTTGGTTTATGGTAACAGTGAATCGGTACTAACTGCATGTTTTATAACTTTTTATGACTGTCAATCTCCCTAAATTCTTCTTTTTATCTTCGAACAAACAATTCTCTTCATAGTTTTCGATATTTATTGTTTTATTTACAAACGGCCTTCTCTATAATTTCCTTTACAACCTAACTGGGATTTTTATCTAGATATTTGTACAAGGAGCTACATCTTAGATCCTATAAACCACAAAATTTCTTCTAAAACTTCGCTATTTAAATTCATCTTTGAATTTTCCCTAATTACCTTCTTATTTTTTAGTAGTGAATACATTCATGATCTTTTGGATAATCACTTGTTATCAAAGTCATTCAAATTATTTTCTTTAATAATTTTAAAAGGATCTCGTATTCACATTCTAGAAAATAACTGTCTTGTTATCCATGTAACACAGATTCAAATCATGGGATCCAAATCTTCTTTAATTTATCGTAATAAAACTCGTACATTAGCAATTTTGAGAGTCGAGAACTGAAAATCCTATTGTAAATCGGTTTTGGTTAAATTTAACCTTTTGTTGGTGTACATGTGACTCGCTATAAACAGTTGTCGTCAAAGATAGTTAATGCATTTTGGAGAGTTCGTTTTCTTGTGCTCTGTTTTCATTGAAAATTCTTCATTTCACTTAGATCCTAAATATCGCATCTATATTTCGCACATTTTACCCATACTTTTTCCAAAAACTGAGTTGTTCATCAGCTTATACAAAGTCACTTCTTCAAAGTCCGGCTTGTAGCTTTGACGTTCTCATGTTTGTGTTAAAATCAATGTATTCTTTCATAAAAGGCTTCTGAGTCGAATGCTAATAACTCTATTCACAAATGTTGTCAAAATACATACCATTGATTCCAAATAGGAATCTTCAAATTTCTTCGAATGAACAACGTATTCAGTTTTATCCCAGTAGAGTTGTGCAAAGTTTGTTTTTAAAAATGTTCTGGAGCCCAAGAAGAGGTATAATCCTTGTGATGTTCATGTAAATTTTGTGTGGATATCCAAGATCGAACCTTTCAAGAATATAGCCCATAATCTTCGTCGCCAGTGAGTTCCAAAATTGTTTCTGTGCCACTCTGCTTTTGGTATACGTTTTAGGATCCATACCACTTGATATTCAACACGTTAATATGGACAGTTTTTGCATAAGACCATACCCATAAAGGTTATTAGCCATCGACGTTATAACAGAATAGTTTTCGGGTTTGTTGCGTCATCTATTCGAAATCTTTTCAAATATTTGTTATTTGCTCTTCACATATCGTTTAATACGACTGAGAAATGCCCCCCGCGAATGCCTTTTTCAATCATCAGAATACATATTTATAATCGTTAATTAGCTGAAGCTCTAATTTTCGTTAATTTTAACATAGCGTTCCGCCATGCGAGACTTGAGCTGTTAGATAGATGTGCCGGATCAAGTTTATAGCAATTTCTAGGCAAATATTTTCTGTAAATTTTCGAATATATCAGCTCAAGCCAATGAATACAGCATCTTCTGGAATATTGTATCAAAATATCAGAGTAATTTTACCCAAGGATTATTTTATCGTCTTGTAAAATATTTGTTCCGAAACATGTTCAAGTAGTGTTGTGAAAATCTTTCTCAGATATGCCTCTCATTCTGCTCCAATAAAGTGTTAAATAGAAATCCTTGAGAATTCTCAATTCCTTCTGTGTACTAATCAAGTTTTTCAATACTGTCGGATAAATTTCCATAGGGAACATATTCCTTTTCCCAGATAGAATTTTAAAAATCTCGTTCGTCGTCATCTTTGCGCTTGTCTTATCTATTATCTCATATCAATATTCTTCCATCTTGGTATAAAATGATATTGTATGTTTGAAGTCTTCTCTCTTTAGATTTTTTAGCGTACTAACTTTTTCTAATAGACGAGGCCGATGGAATACTGAACGTGTCCATACAAACGAAAACGTTGATGAATTTTCTTGGTCGGTTATCACCATTTCGAACTTCATAGCCATATCACAGAATTTACAGAATAATATGCTATATATTTTCTTCATCGCGTTGTTTTGGCAATCAAATCAACATTTCACCACTTTGTGTATTTTTGGAGACCATATTGCTTTTATGGTACAAATGCGTATCGTATATTACGGACATTATTGTCGAACAGGGAGTAAACGGGAAGTATTCTGATGGAAAAATTTCATAATTCAGAATTACAAGATTCCTATGAGCCTGCAACACTCGACAATTTTCCAAGTCAAATGACAGTGATCTCTGCCACTTTTTTTCTTGAATTGCATCATAAGAAGAACTCCTAATTATCTGGTAAAAACCACTAATAGTTTTTTTCAGTGTCTTGATACGATATTTCATTCACAAATGTGGCCAAAGATTTGAATTTAGCATACGATAATTTCTTCTTCGTCAGTCCAATTTCGATGGGCTTCATTGTTCTCATAAAGAATCGTATTATATTTTTAGCTAATGTATCTGTCGATAATTTTATTGAGTTCTTCATAACAATTTTGCAGGAACGTTTCGGCAACTCTTCTTCTTCTTCATTTTTGCCCCTCTGATAACATTATCGGCTTGTACATACGATTGCGATCCACATTATGACACTAAATATAGGAGATAAAAAACCATAAGGCTATATGCCTCTTGCTGAATCTTGGTTTTGTAGTATCACGATTTTTGCGGATTGTTTTTGCAATGTGGGAATCTTCTCTAATATGCCTCTTCAAAAATCCATATAAATAACGTACGGTATGGCCCTAAATTTCTTTTGATAATTAGTAAAATTTAGTTGTTTTGACCTGGAAATTGGGCCGATAAATAGCGTTTGGCCATACTTCATGTTTGCTGGCCAAATTTCTAAATGATCTGCTAAATCTACCCAGATTTGTAAGAAATGGCTTTATTAAAACGATCTTCCTACATAGCAACTTTTTTATGTTCAGTGTTTGTTAGATAACTGAGAACTCACTAATCTATTTAAATCTTGTCTATCAATCAACATGAATGAGATTTGTCTTCTTTTGATTTTACATACAGTAATTCAATATTTAATTCTGCCATCATATTTTTCAGAAATTTGGTAACGGAACAACCTTAAATTACATTTCATCAAAACTGGTTAGACATTGGAATAGACACTTTTTGGATAGTATTCTTGCTACATTGAGAAGTTGGTAACTTCGGTTTCTTCAAATAATTTTTTATTTATTTTATTTATTTATATATTTTTCCTCGATAATCTTCTCTAATTAAGGACATTGGATACTCGGAAATCCTGAAAATTATCTCGTCATTTACAATATTTTTTCATATTGTTCTCGATCGTTCGCAGGCTCATCTTGTCAGGGTTTTTCAATAGCACACTCATCGGATAGAATAAATAAAGCAATAATCATCTTTCATTTTTGATATTGATATACAAGCTTTTTCTATATCTTTGATTTTCTTTGGCAAATCGATATATGATCCTGCGTTTCAATCCATTTCGTGTGTTTGGTTAAGGCTACAAAACTAGTTGTTTGCAAGCTTCTTGAAAATGTCCATACCAGAACCCTTATTTGGATGATTTAATCTGTTTCTCGCATGTGTTTTTCAATTTATTAAATTGGCTTAGTAATAAAGTCGTTTCACATCGAAGATTTCTAGTCCGCTGTTTATAGCATAAGGCAATATCATAGGGAACAAGTTCTGTAGGTTATCACCAGCTTCACTAAAGTTCGTTCGATATTCGCATTCTAAAGATAAATTAAACCTTTACTACTGATTTTTCAACGAGGGTATTCTTAGAAATTTTTCTATTAAACTTGTTAATTCTCTGGCCGTACATAATTGAGTAGATTATTTGTAAATTGACATGAAATTTTCGTTGTTAATAATTTCTGTTTAAAAAATGTATGTTGCTTGAAAAGAACCGTGTATTGAGGATAAAAACTGTCTACGATCAATGATATTTTTTCAGGTTTGTTCGTTTAAGTAGTTTTGTCAATTTCTTTCGGGATCATTATTCAGACTTAGTTTCTATCGTTTGTTTCTGATAGCGACAATATTTTTTCCAGGCGAGTTGATTGAATTTTTTCCATATCATTAACATGTCAGATTGTAGATCTTTTTATATCATTCCTTAAAGTTTTTCTTTAATTCACGCAATTTTTTCTCATATAGTGTACATCATGTTTCGTGACCATCGATATTGATATCTCCCTTTAGCGCCAAAATTCACTCAAATAATTTAGTAGTCTTTTTTTCGATAAATATCGTTTATTCATTTCAGATGATTCTCCCGGTTGAATTATAATGCCTGGTATAGTAACTGATGTTCAAATAAGTCGTCCTTTTTTGCCAAGTATGGACACTCATATCTTTTTCCGCTCGCATTATTTTACAAGAGTCAAAAATTTGTAAACTAAAATTTTGAGAAGTGGTGATTTTTGTGGACAACTTGACACAAATCAGGCACAATTTCTGGTCAAATGTTTTCAGATTGTTCTTATATTTAAAAGAGCAAAAATTTGGTAAAATTAAATTTTGAGGAAAGAGTAGTGATTTTTGACACAAATCAGCACAATTTCTGCGATCAACTGTTTTACAGATTGTTCTATTTATTATAGAAAGAAATCTTATGTTTAACTAAAATTTAGTTAAAAGATTTTTCTATAATCAAATGGCTGGCGCATGTTACACAGAGATTGAATAAGGTTGGTGAACTAAATGGATTCAAGAGGAATTATAAGATAAATTTAGTGGAAGATTGGTTAGCAAGCAAAAAAAGATGAGTATAGAATCTACTGAATTTTGGAGAAAATGAAAAGATAAATTCGGAGTTTTAACAATAATTGCCGAAAGTTTGGAAGATTGTAAAGCTGCACACTTACCAGAACAGATTTTGTGACTGTTTCCCCCCCCCCCCCCCCCCCCCCCCCCCCCCTATTCGTTGGATGAAAAAAAAGGATTAAAGGAAGTTAAACATAAACATGAAAAATTACACTTGGTTTGTTACTGGAAAGAAGACTTATTAATAGTATAAAGACTGCTTGGCGCCGGCCTGCTCTTCGTGCTTTTTACATATCAATTTGACGTAGCAGTTAGAAGATTTTGTCGTTGGTAGAGTCCATTTTCAAATAGATTTGATTTGATTAAAACAGGGCTTCAAGGAAGAGTAGAAGCCTACAATGACAGTAAACAGCTATAGATTCGGTAGATTTTTCGATTTCGTGAGTTACAGATTTCAGTTTATTGTCTCTGGTTTATATGGACTAGTATTGTTTGCAGGGATTTTCCGTCACTGTCCCAAAAGTGAGCTAGAACCGCGTTACTGTTTGTGTTTTACAGATTCGTTTATTGTCCTCTAGTATAACTGTATTTTCCATTGATTTTCGGTCGGTCCCATTAAGTGCAGCCAGAACCCGGCACAGTGGCGTATGGTTACGAGACGTGTTGTGAGTGAATCATTTATGCTTTTTAGATATATATACCCCCCGATATTAATAGCGTAGTATATATATGATTGCTATATCACACTGTATATATATATATGCCTGACAGGAGATGATATAAATTGTGTATGTGGTCGACGCGTGAGACTATATCGCGTCGTCAAGGTTCTATTTACGTGCATTTTATTTATACAAAGAAATCTATAAGGTAGTAACGATTCAAAACTTAGTCAATAATATTATTTATGTAGACTAAGATGTGTAAAAAAAATTTGAAAGCCGTCTTACGGTGTTGTTTCGCAGGTATTTATTGGGTAGGTTCGCATCATATGTTCGTGTATCTTTATATGCCAATTTAATATATAAGACATTCGTAGAATGATCCATTCATACGTCATCCTGTGCATGTACTATAAAATTTTCTAGGTTTAAATACTGACCTTTTTTTAGAAAAAAATATGTATAAAGTCTTACGTGAAACATAGAAACATTATGATTCTTTTAGACTTAGCATTTAAAAATACTAAAGGCGAAGTACGGTTGTTTCGTCAGTGTAGTTACTAATTTCTACAAGATATATTTAAAGTTTTCCATAAAGGGGTGATAATAGATAGATGTATAATAAAGCTTCTTTTGCCACTTTGTAACCCTAAATTAGCTACATTCGCATTCTACTTTCTAGTTTTATAAGTATATTACAATGCCACAGGTATATATAGAATTTCAAAAGTGGTCCACCTATATCATACCATTAAAATTCATACCAATTGCAAGGCTTGAGAGTGTCGGGGACCCGCTATTATTTAATATTAATGTCAAGAGATGTTCATATTCGTACTTATAATACGCAGTGGGCGATATTGCATAAATGCTAAATTTAATTCACTAGCCCTATATAACAAAGGTTTAAGCCTTAAGTGTGCCATACACAACTGCTGTCGTTAGTTACAACCCAGGTTTGCTACTGAAAGTATCTCAGACTAGTGTGCTTGTTAATTTTAATAATACCTAAAATATTTTACGCATGCTATTTCGCTAGCGTGTAATATGTTAGATCAAATAGTTCCTCATATTTCATTAGTTCCAAAATATCACAGACAGAAATGTTTTGCAGAAGTAAGATTCCTCATTGAGTGAAACAAGGCTGGACGTCAAGTTACTTAACAACTGGTAACAAAGCACTCTGGAGCTGAATACCTACAGCTAC